>NW_027067438.1:0-13128 GCF_032884065.1 Artemia franciscana | reverse complement strand
GAATAGTGAAAAAGTCTTTTCTAAAATGACGTCTTGCATATGACTCATAGAAATAGTAGATAGACTAGCTAGAATCAAACTTTCACTGTTCTATCTACTATTGATTCTAGCTGGTCTAGAATCAATAGATTAGAATTCTAGAACCATATGCAAGACGTCACATACGAACTAGTGCTATTCTATTGATTCTATTAGAATCAAACAGAAAGTTTGATTCTAGATTCAAATAGATTTGAATCTATTTATTGAATAGTGAAAAAGTCTTTTCTAAAATGACGTCTTGCATATGACTCATAGAAATAGTAGATAGACTAGCTAGAATCAATAGATTAGAATTCTAGAACCATATGCAAGACATCACATACGAACTAGTGCTATTCTATTGATTCTATTAGAATCAAACAGAAAGTTTGATTCTACATTCAAATAGATTTGAATCTATTTATTGAATAGTGAAAAAGTCTTTTCTAAAATGACGTCTTGCATATGACTCATAGAAATAGTAGATAGACTAGCTAGAATCAAACTTTCACTGTTCTATCTACTATTGATTCTAGCTGGTCTAGAATCAATAGATTAGAATTCTAGAACCATATGCAAGACGTCACATACGAACTAGTGCTCTTCTATTGATTCTATTAGAATCAAACAGAAATTTTGATTCTATATTCAAATAGATTTGAATCTATTTATTGAATAGTGAAAAAGTCTTTTCTAAAATGACGTCTTGCATATGACTCATAGAAATAGTAGATAGACTAGCTAGAATCAATAGATTAGAATTCTAGAACCATATGCAAGACGTCACATACGAACTAGTGCTATTCTATTGATTCTATTAGAATCAAACAGAAAGTTTGATTCTAGATTCAAATAGATTTGAATCTATTTATTGAATAGTGAAAAAGTCTTTTCTAAAATGACGTCTTGCATATGACTCATATAAATAGTAGATAGACTAGCTAGAATCAAACTTTCACTGTTCTGTCTACTATTGATTCTAGCTGGTCTAGAATCAATAGATTAGAATTCTAGAACCATATACAAGACGTCACATACGAATTAGTGCTATTCTATTGATTCTATTAGAATCAAACAGAAAGTTTGATTCTAGATTCAAATCAGATTTGAATCTATTTATTGAATAGTGAAAAAGTCTTTTCTAAAATGACGTCTTGCATACGACTCATAGAAATAGTAGATAGACTAGCTAGAATCAATAGATTAGAATTCTAGAACCATATGCAAGACGTCACATTCGAACTAGTGTTATTCTATTGATTCTATTAGAATCAAACAGAAAGTTTGATTCTAGATTCAAATAGATTTGAATCTATTTATTGAATAGTGAAAAAGTCTTTTCTAAAATGACGTCTTGCATATGACTCATAGAAATAGTAGATAGACTAGCTAGAATCAAACTTTCACTGTTCTATCTACTATTGATTCTAGCTGGTCTAGAATCAATAGATTAGAATTCTAGAACCATATACAAGACGTCACATACGAATTAGTGCTATTCTATTGATTCTATTAGAATCAAACAGAAAGTTTGATTCTAGATTCAAATCAGATTTGAATCTATTTATTGAATAGTGAAAAAGTCTTTTCTAAAATGACGTCTTGCATACGACTCATAGAAATAGTAGATAGACTAGCTAGAATCAATAGATTAGAATTCTAGAACCATATGCAAGACGTCACATTCGAACTAGTGTTATTCTATTGATTCTATTAGAATCAAACAGAAAGTTTGATTCTAGATTCAAATAGATTTGAATCTATTTATTGAATAGTGAAAAAGTCTTTTCTAAAATGACGTCTTGCATATGACTCATAGAAATAGTAGATAGACTAGCTAGAATCAAACTTTCACTGTTCTATCTACTATTGATTCTAGCTGGTCTAGAATCAATAGATTAGAATTCTAGAACCATATGCAAGACGTCACATACGAACTAGTGCTATTCTATTGATTCTATTAGAATCAAACAGAAAGTTTGATTCTAGATTCAAATAGATTTGAATCTATTTATTGAATAGTGAAAAAGTCTTTTCTAAAGTGACGTCTTGCATATGACTCATAGAAATAGTAGATAGACTAGCTAGAATCAAACTTTCACTGTTCTATCTACTATTGATTTTAGCTGGTCTAGAATCAATAGATTAGAATTCTAGAACCATATGCAAGACGTCACACACGAACTAGTGCTATTCTATTGATTCTATTAGAATCAAAGAGAAAGTTTTATTCTAGATTCAAATAGATTTGAATCTATTTATTGAATAGTGAAAAAGTCTTTTCTAAAATGACGTCTTGCATATGACTCATAGAAATAGTAGATAGACTAGCTAGAATCAAACTTTCACTGTTCTATCTACTATTGATATCTATTTATTGAATAGTGAAAAAGTCTTTTCTAAAATGACGTCTTGCATATGACTCATAGAAATAGTAGATAGACTAGCTAGAATCAAACTTTCACTGTTCTATCTACTATTGATATCTATTTATTGAATAGTGAAAAAGTCTTTTCTAAAATGACGTCTTGCATATGACTCATAGAAATAGTAGATAGACTAGCTAGAATCAAACTTTCACTGTTCTATCTACTATTGATATCTATTTATTGAATAGTGAAAAAGTCTTTTCTAAAATGACGTCTTGCATATGACTCATAGAAATAGTAGATAGACTAGCTAGAATCAAACTTTCACTGTTCTATCTACTATTGATATCTATTTATTGAATAGTGAAAAAGTCTTTTCTAAAATGACGTCTTGCATATGACTCATAGAAATAGTAGATAGACTAGCTAGAATCAAACTTTCACTGTTCTATCTACTATTGATATCTATTTATTGAATAGTGAAAAAGTCTTTTCTAAAATGACGTCTTGCATATGACTCATAGAAATAGTAGATAGACTAGCTAGAATCAAACTTTCACTGTTCTATCTACTATTGATATCTATTTATTGAATAGTGAAAAAGTCTTTTCTAAAATGACGTCTTGCATATGACTCATAGAAATAGTAGATAGACTAGCTAGAATCAAACTTTCACTGTTCTATCTACTATTGATATCTATTTATTGAATAGTGAAAAAGTCTTTTCTAAAATGACGTCTTGCATATGACTCATAGAAATAGTAGATAGACTAGCTAGAATCAAACTTTCACTGTTCTATCTACTATTGATATCTATTTATTGAATAGTGAAAAAGTCTTTTCTAAAATGATGTCTTGCATATGACTCATAGAAATAGTAGATAGACTAGCTAGAATCAAACTTTCACTGTTCTATCTACTATTGATATCTATTTATTGAATAGTGAAAAAGTCTTTTCTAAAATGACGTCTTGCATATGACTCATAGAAATAGTAGATAGACTAGCTAGAATCAAACTTTCACTGTTCTATCTACTATTGATATCTATTTATTGAATAGTGAAAAAGTCTTTTCTAAAATGACGTCTTGCATATGACTCATAGAAATAGTAGATAGACTAGCTAGAATCAAACTTTCACTGTTCTATCTACTATTGATATCTATTTATTGAATAGTGAAAAAGTCTTTTCTAAAATGACGTCTTGCATATGACTCATAGAAATAGTAGATAGACTAGCTAGAACAAACTTTCACTGTTCCATCTACTATTGATATCTATTTATTGAATAGTGAAAAAGTCTTTTCTAAAATGACGTCTTGCATATGACTCATAGAAATAGTAGATAGACTAGCTAGAATCAAACTTTCACTGTTCTATCTACTATTGATATCTATTTATTGAATAGTGAAAAAGTCTTTTCTAAAATGACGTCTTGCATATGACTCATAGAAATAGTAGATAGACTAGCTAGAATCAAACTTTCACTGTTCTATCTACTATTGATATCTATTTATTGAATAGTGAAAAAGTCTTTTCTAAAATGACGTCTTGCATATGACTCATAGAAATAGTAGATAGACTAGCTAGAATCAAACTTTCACTGTTCTATCTACTATTGATATCTATTTATTGAATAGTGAAAAAGTCTTTTCTAAAATGACGTCTTGCATATGACTCATAGAAATAGTAGATAGACTAGCTAGAATCAAACTTTCACTGTTCTATCTACTATTGATATCTATTTATTGAATAGTGAAAAAGTCTTTTCTAAAATGACGTCTTGCATATGACTCATAGAAATAATAGATAGACTAGCTAGAATCAAACTTTCACTGTTCTATCTACTATTGATATCTATTTATTGAATAGTGAAAAAGTCTTTTCTAAAATGACGTCTTGCATATGACTCATAGAAATAGTAGATAGACTAGCTAGAATCAAACTTTCACTGTTCTATCTACTATTGATATCTATTTATTGAATAGTGAAAAAGTCTTTTCTAAAATGACGTCTTGCATATGACTCATAGAAATAGTAGATAGACTAGCTAGAATCAAACTTTCACTGTTCTATCTACTATTGATATCTATTTATTGAATAGTGAAAAAGTCTTTTCTAAAATGACGTCTTGCATATGACTCATAGAAATAGTAGATAGACTAGCTAGAATCAAACTTTCACTGTTCTATCTACTATTGATATCTATTTATTGAATAGTGAAAAAGTCTTTTCTAAAATGACGTCTTGCATATGACTCATAGAAATAGTAGATAGACTAGCTAGAATCAAACTTTCACTGTTCTATCTACTATTGATATCTATTTATTGAATAGTGAAAAAGTCTTTTCTAAAATGACGTCTTGCATATGACTCATAGAAATAGTAGATAGACTAGCTAGAATCAAACTTTCACTGTTCTATCTACTATTGATATCTATTTATTGAATAGTGAAAAAGTCTTTTCTAAAATGACGTCTTGCATATGACTCATAGAAATAGTAGATAGACTAGCTAGAATCAAACTTTCACTGTTCTATCTACTATTGATATCTATTTATTGAATAGTGAAAAAGTCTTTTCTAAAATGACGTCTTGCATATGACTCATAGAAATAGTAGATAGACTAGCTAGAATCAAACTTTCACTGTTCTATCTACTATTGATATCTATTTATTGAATAGTGAAAAAGTCTTTTCTAAAATGATGTCTTGCATATGACTCATAGAAATAGTAGATAGACTAGCTAGAATCAAACTTTCACTGTTCTATCTACTATTGATATCTATTTATTGAATAGTGAAAAAGTCTTTTCTAAAATGACGTCTTGCATATGACTCATAGAAATAGTAGATAGACTAGCTAGAATCAAACTTTCACTGTTCTATCTACTATTGATATCTATTTATTGAATAGTGAAAAAGTCTTTTCTAAAATGACGTCTTGCATATGACTCATAGAAATAGTAGATAGACTAGCTAGAATCAAACTTTCACTGTTCTATCTACTATTGATATCTATTTATTGAATAGTGAAAAAGTCTTTTCTAAAATGACGTCTTGCATATGACTCATAGAAATAGTAGATAGACTAGCTAGAATCAAACTTTCACTGTTCTATCTACTATTGATATCTATTTATTGAATAGTGAAAAAGTCTTTTCTAAAATGACGTCTTGCATATGACTCATAGAAATAGTAGATAGACTAGCTAGAATCAAACTTTCACTGTTCTATCTACTATTGATATCTATTTATTGAATAGTGAAAAAGTCTTTTCTAAAATGACGTCTTGCATATGACTCATAGAAATAGTAGATAGACTAGCTAGAATCAAACTTTCACTGTTCTATCTACTATTGATATCTATTTATTGAATAGTGAAAAAGTCTTTTCTAAAATGACGTCTTGCATATGACTCATAGAAATAGTAGATAGACTAGCTAGAATCAAACTTTCACTGTTCTATCTACTATTGATATCTATTTATTGAATAGTGAAAAAGTCTTTTCTAAAATGATGTCTTGCATATGACTCATAGAAATAGTAGATAGACTAGCTAGAATCAAACTTTCACTGTTCTATCTACTATTGATATCTATTTATTGAATAGTGAAAAAGTCTTTTCTAAAATGACGTCTTGCATATGACTCATAGAAATAGTAGATAGACTAGCTAGAATCAAACTTTCACTGTTCTATCTACTATTGATATCTATTTATTGAATAGTGAAAAAGTCTTTTCTAAAATGACGTCTTGCATATGACTCATAGAAATAGTAGATAGACTAGCTAGAATCAAACTTTCACTGTTCTATCTACTATTGATATCTATTTATTGAATAGTGAAAAAGTCTTTTCTAAAATGACGTCTTGCATATGACTCATAGAAATAGTAGATAGACTAGCTAGAATCAAACTTTCACTGTTCTATCTACTATTGATATCTATTTATTGAATAGTGAAAAAGTCTTTTCTAAAATGACGTCTTGCATATAACTCATAGAAATAATAGATAGACTAGCTAGAATCAAACTTTCACTGTTCTATCTACTATTGATATCTATTTATTGAATAGTGAAAAAGTCTTTTCTAAAATGACGTCTTGCATATGACTCATAGAAATAGTAGATAGACTAGCTAGAATCAAACTTTCACTGTTCTATCTACTATTGATATCTATTTATTGAATAGTGAAAAAGTCTTTTCTAAAATGACGTCTTGCATATGACTCATAGAAATAGTAGATAGACTAGCTAGAATCAAACTTTCACTGTTCTATCTACTATTGATATCTATTTATTGAATAGTGAAAAAGTCTTTTCTAAAATGACGTCTTGCATATGACTCATAGAAATAGTAGATAGACTAGCTAGAATCAAACTTTCACTGTTCTATCTACTATTGATATCTATTTATTGAATAGTGAAAAAGTCTTTTCTAAAATGATGTCTTGCATATGACTCATAGAAATAGTAGATAGACTAGCTAGAATCAAACTTTCACTGTTCTATCTACTATTGATATCTATTTATTGAATAGTGAAAAAGTCTTTTCTAAAATGACGTCTTGCATATGACTCATAGAAATAGTAGATAGACTAGCTAGAATCAAACTTTCACTGTTCTATCTACTATTGATATCTATTTATTGAATAGTGAAAAAGTCTTTTCTAAAATGACGTCTTGCATATGACTCATAGAAATAGTAGATAGACTAGCTAGAATCAAACTTTCACTGTTCTATCTACTATTGATATCTATTTATTGAATAGTGAAAAAGTCTTTTCTAAAATGACGTCTTGCATATGACTCATAGAAATAGTAGATAGACTAGCTAGAATCAAACTTTCACTGTTCTATCTACTATTGATATCTATTTATTGAATAGTGAAAAAGTCTTTTCTAAAATGACGTCTTGCATATGACTCATAGAAATAGTAGATAGACTAGCTAGAATCAAACTTTCACTGTTCTATCTACTATTGATATCTATTTATTGAATAGTGAAAAAGTCTTTTCTAAAATGACGTCTTGCATATGACTCATAGAAATAGTAGATAGACTAGCTAGAATCAAACTTTCACTGTTCTATCTACTATTGATATCTATTTATTGAATAGTGAAAAAGTCTTTTCTAAAATGACGTCTTGCATATGACTCATAGAAATAGTAGATAGACTAGCTAGAATCAAACTTTCACTGTTCTATCTACTATTGATATCTATTTATTGAATAGTGAAAAAGTCTTTTCTAAAATGATGTCTTGCATATGACTCATAGAAATAGTAGATAGACTAGCTAGAATCAAACTTTCACTGTTCTATCTACTATTGATATCTATTTATTGAATAGTGAAAAAGTCTTTTCTAAAATGACGTCTTGCATATGACTCATAGAAATAGTAGATAGACTAGCTAGAATCAAACTTTCACTGTTCTATCTACTATTGATATCTATTTATTGAATAGTGAAAAAGTCTTTTCTAAAATGACGTCTTGCATATGACTCATAGAAATAGTAGATAGACTAGCTAGAATCAAACTTTCACTGTTCTATCTACTATTGATATCTATTTATTGAATAGTGAAAAAGTCTTTTCTAAAATGACGTCTTGCATATGACTCATAGAAATAGTAGATAGACTAGCTAGAACAAACTTTCACTGTTCTATCTACTATTGATATCTATTTATTGAATAGTGAAAAAGTCTTTTCTAAAATGACGTCTTGCATATGACTCATAGAAATAGTAGATAGACTAGCTAGAATCAAACTTTCACTGTTCTATCTACTATTGATATCTATTTATTGAATAGTGAAAAAGTCTTTTCTAAAATGACGTCTTGCATATGACTCATAGAAATAGTAGATAGACTAGCTAGAATCAAACTTTCACTGTTCTATCTACTATTGATATCTATTTATTGAATAGTGAAAAAGTCTTTTCTAAAATGACGTCTTGCATATGACTCATAGAAATAGTAGATAGACTAGCTAGAATCAAACTTTCACTGTTCTATCTACTATTGATATCTATTTATTGAATAGTGAAAAAGTCTTTTCTAAAATGACGTCTTGCATATGACTCATAGAAATAGTAGATAGACTAGCTAGAATCAAACTTTCACTGTTCTATCTACTATTGATATCTATTTATTGAATAGTGAAAAAGTCTTTTCTAAAATGACGTCTTGCATATGACTCATAGAAATAGTAGATAGACTAGCTAGAATCAAACTTTCACTGTTCTATCTACTATTGATATCTATTTATTGAATAGTGAAAAAGTCTTTTCTAAAATGACGTCTTGCATATGACTCATAGAAATAGTAGATAGACTAGCTAGAATCAAACTTTCACTGTTCTATCTACTATTGATATCTATTTATTGAATAGTGAAAAAGTCTTTTCTAAAATGACGTCTTGCATATGACTCATAGAAATAGTAGATAGACTAGCTAGAATCAAACTTTCACTGTTCTATCTACTATTGATATCTATTTATTGAATAGTGAAAAAGTCTTTTCTAAAATGATGTCTTGCATATGACTCATAGAAATAGTAGATAGACTAGCTAGAATCAAACTTTCACTGTTCTATCTACTATTGATATCTATTTATTGAATAGTGAAAAAGTCTTTTCTAAAATGACGTCTTGCATATGACTCATAGAAATAGTAGATAGACTAGCTAGAATCAAACTTTCACTGTTCTATCTACTATTGATATCTATTTATTGAATAGTGAAAAAGTCTTTTCTAAAATGACGTCTTGCATATGACTCATAGAAATAGTAGATAGACTAGCTAGAATCAAACTTTCACTGTTCTATCTACTATTGATATCTATTTATTGAATAGTGAAAAAGTCTTTTCTAAAATGACGTCTTGCATATGACTCATAGAAATAGTAGATAGACTAGCTAGAACAAACTTTCACTGTTCCATCTACTATTGATATCTATTTATTGAATAGTGAAAAAGTCTTTTCTAAAATGACGTCTTGCATATGACTCATAGAAATAGTAGATAGACTAGCTAGAATCAAACTTTCACTGTTCTATCTACTATTGATATCTATTTATTGAATAGTGAAAAAGTCTTTTCTAAAATGACGTCTTGCATATGACTCATAGAAATAGTAGATAGACTAGCTAGAATCAAACTTTCACTGTTCTATCTACTATTGATATCTATTTATTGAATAGTGAAAAAGTCTTTTCTAAAATGACGTCTTGCATATGACTCATAGAAATAGTAGATAGACTAGCTAGAATCAAACTTTCACTGTTCTATCTACTATTGATATCTATTTATTGAATAGTGAAAAAGTCTTTTCTAAAATGACGTCTTGCATATGACTCATAGAAATAGTAGATAGACTAGCTAGAATCAAACTTTCACTGTTCTATCTACTATTGATATCTATTTATTGAATAGTGAAAAAGTCTTTTCTAAAATGACGTCTTGCATATGACTCATAGAAATAATAGATAGACTAGCTAGAATCAAACTTTCACTGTTCTATCTACTATTGATATCTATTTATTGAATAGTGAAAAAGTCTTTTCTAAAATGACGTCTTGCATATGACTCATAGAAATAGTAGATAGACTAGCTAGAATCAAACTTTCACTGTTCTATCTACTATTGATATCTATTTATTGAATAGTGAAAAAGTCTTTTCTAAAATGACGTCTTGCATATGACTCATAGAAATAGTAGATAGACTAGCTAGAATCAAACTTTCACTGTTCTATCTACTATTGATATCTATTTATTGAATAGTGAAAAAGTCTTTTCTAAAATGACGTCTTGCATATGACTCATAGAAATAGTAGATAGACTAGCTAGAATCAAACTTTCACTGTTCTATCTACTATTGATATCTATTTATTGAATAGTGAAAAAGTCTTTTCTAAAATGACGTCTTGCATATGACTCATAGAAATAGTAGATAGACTAGCTAGAATCAAACTTTCACTGTTCTATCTACTATTGATATCTATTTATTGAATAGTGAAAAAGTCTTTTCTAAAATGACGTCTTGCATATGACTCATAGAAATAGTAGATAGACTAGCTAGAATCAAACTTTCACTGTTCTATCTACTATTGATATCTATTTATTGAATAGTGAAAAAGTCTTTTCTAAAATGACGTCTTGCATATGACTCATAGAAATAGTAGATAGACTAGCTAGAATCAAACTTTCACTGTTCTATCTACTATTGATATCTATTTATTGAATAGTGAAAAAGTCTTTTCTAAAATGACGTCTTGCATATGACTCATAGAAATAGTAGATAGACTAGCTAGAATCAAACTTTCACTGTTCTATCTACTATTGATATCTATTTATTGAATAGTGAAAAAGTCTTTTCTAAAATGACGTCTTGCATATGACTCATAGAAATAGTAGATAGACTAGCTAGAATCAAACTTTCACTGTTCTATCTACTATTGATATCTATTTATTGAATAGTGAAAAAGTCTTTTCTAAAATGACGTCTTGCATATGACTCATAGAAATAGTAGATAGACTAGCTAGAATCAAACTTTCACTGTTCTATCTACTATTGATATCTATTTATTGAATAGTGAAAAAGTCTTTTCTAAAATGACGTCTTGCATATGACTCATAGAAATAGTAGATAGACTAGCTAGAATCAAACTTTCACTGTTCTATCTACTATTGATATCTATTTATTGAATAGTGAAAAAGTCTTTTCTAAAATGACGTCTTGCATATAACTCATAGAAATAATAGATAGACTAGCTAGAATCAAACTTTCACTGTTCTATCTACTATTGATATCTATTTATTGAATAGTGAAAAAGTCTTTTCTAAAATGACGTCTTGCATATGACTCATAGAAATAGTAGATAGACTAGCTAGAATCAAACTTTCACTGTTCTATCTACTATTGATATCTATTTATTGAATAGTGAAAAAGTCTTTTCTAAAATGACGTCTTGCATATGACTCATAGAAATAGTAGATAGACTAGCTAGAATCAAACTTTCACTGTTCTATCTACTATTGATATCTATTTATTGAATAGTGAAAAAGTCTTTTCTAAAATGACGTCTTGCATATGACTCATAGAAATAGTAGATAGACTAGCTAGAATCAAACTTTCACTGTTCTATCTACTATTGATATCTATTTATTGAATAGTGAAAAAGTCTTTTCTAAAATGACGTCTTGCATATGACTCATAGAAATAGTAGATAGACTAGCTAGAATCAAACTTTCACTGTTCTATCTACTATTGATATCTATTTATTGAATAGTGAAAAAGTCTTTTCTAAAATGACGTCTTGCATATGACTCATAGAAATAGTAGATAGACTAGCTAGAATCAAACTTTCACTGTTCTATCTACTATTGATATCTATTTATTGAATAGTGAAAAAGTCTTTTCTAAAATGACGTCTTGCATATGACTCATAGAAATAGTAGATAGACTAGCTAGAATCAAACTTTCACTGTTCTATCTACTATTGATATCTATTTATTGAATAGTGAAAAAGTCTTTTCTAAAATGACGTCTTGCATATGACTCATAGAAATAGTAGATAGACTAGCTAGAATCAAACTTTCACTGTTCTATCTACTATTGATATCTATTTATTGAATAGTGAAAAAGTCTTTTCTAAAATGACGTCTTGCATATGACTCATAGAAATAGTAGATAGACTAGCTAGAATCAAACTTTCACTGTTCTATCTACTATTGATATCTATTTATTGAATAGTGAAAAAGTCTTTTCTAAAATGACGTCTTGCATATGACTCATAGAAATAGTAGATAGACTAGCTAGAATCAAACTTTCACTGTTCTATCTACTATTGATATCTATTTATTGAATAGTGAAAAAGTCTTTTCTAAAATGACGTCTTGCATATGACTCATAGAAATAGTAGATAGACTAGCTAGAATCAAACTTTCACTGTTCTATCTACTATTGATATCTATTTATTGAATAGTGAAAAAGTCTTTTCTAAAATGACGTCTTGCATATGACTCATAGAAATAGTAGATAGACTAGCTAGAATCAAACTTTCACTGTTCTATCTACTATTGATATCTATTTATTGAATAGTGAAAAAGTCTTTTCTAAAATGACGTCTTGCATATGACTCATAGAAATAGTAGATAGACTAGCTAGAATCAAACTTTCACTGTTCTATCTACTATTGATATCTATTTATTGAATAGTGAAAAAGTCTTTTCTAAAATGACGTCTTGCATATGACTCATAGAAATAGTAGATAGACTAGCTAGAATCAAACTTTCACTGTTCTATCTACTATTGATATCTATTTTTTGAATAGTGAAAAAGTCTTTTCTAAAATGACGTCTTGCATATGAATCATAGAAATAGTAGATAGACTAGCTAGAATCAAACTTTCACTGTTCTATCTACTATTGATATCTATTTATGGAATAGTGAAAAAGTCTTTTCTAAAATGACGTCTTGCATATGACTCATAGAAATAGTAGATAGACTAGCTAGAATCAAACTTTCACTGTTCTATCTACTATTGATATCTATTTATTGAATAGTGAAAAAGTCTTTTCTAAAATGACGTCTTGCATATGACTCATAGAAATAGTAGATAGACTAGCTAGAATCAAACTTTCACTGTTCTATCTACTATTGATATCTATTTATTGAATAGTGAAAAAGTCTTTTTCTAAAATGACGTCTTGCATATGACTCATAGAAATAGTA
>NW_027067437.1:0-13133 GCF_032884065.1 Artemia franciscana | reverse complement strand
CTCGAAAACTAAAACTTTTGACATAGGAAAAGAGCCTTTAATCACATTCTTTACCATGTGCAATCATAAAATAGTCTAATATCTTCATTTTTTCCAACATACGTAGCTATTACCCTCGAAAACTAAAACTTTTGACATAGGAAAAGAGCCTTTAATCACATTCTTTACCATTTGCAATCATAAAATAGTCTAATATCTTCATTTTTTCAACATACGTAGCTATTACCCTCGAAAACTAAAACTTTTGACATAGGAAAAGAGCCTTTAATCACATTCTTTACCATGTGCAATCATAAAATAGTCTAATATCTTCATTTTTTCAACATACGTAGCTATTACCCTCGAAAACTAAAACTTTTGACATAGGAAAAGAGCCTTTAATCACATTCTTTACCATGTGCAATCATAAAATAGTCTAATATCTTCATTTTTTCAACATACGTAGCTATTACCCTCGAAAACTAAAACTTTTGACATAGGAAAAGAGCCTTTAATCACATTCTTTACCATTTGCAATCATAAAATAGTCTAATATCTTCATTTTTTCAACATACGTAGCTATTACCCTCGAAAACTAAAACTTTTGACATAGGAAAAGAGCCTTTAATCACATTCTTTACCATTTGCAATCATAAAATAGTCTAATATCTTCATTTTTTCAACATACGTAGCTATTACCCTCGAAAACTAAAACTTTTGACATAGGAAAAGAGCCTTTAATCACATTCTTTACCATTTGCAATCATAAAATAGTCTAATATCTTCATTTTTTCAACATACGTAGCTATTACCCTCGAAAACTAAAACTTTTGAAATAGGAAAAGAGCCTTTAATCACATTCTTTACCATTTGCAATCATAAAATAGTCTAATATCTTCATTTTTTCAACATACGTAGCTATTACCCTCGAAAACTAAAACTTTTGACATAGGAAAAGAGCCTTTAATCACATTCTTTACCATTTGCAATCATAAAATAGTCTAATATCTTCATTTTTTCAACATACGTAGCTATTACCCTCGAAAACTAAAACTTTTGACATAGGAAAAGAGCCTTTAATCACATTCTTTACCATTTGCAATCATAAAATAGTCTAATATCTTCATTTTTTCAACATACGTAGCTATTACCCTCGAAAACTAAAACTTTTGACATAGGAAAAGAGCCTTTAATCACATTCTTTACCATGTGCAATCATAAAATAGTCTAATATCTTCATTTTTCCAACATACGTAGCTATTACCCTCGAAAACTAAAACTTTTGACATAGGAAAAGAGCCTTTAATCACATTCTTTACCATTTGCAATCATAAAATAGTCTAATATCTTCATTTTTTCAACATACGTAGCTATTACCCTCGAAAACTAAAACTTTTGACATAGGAAAAGAGCCTTTAATCACATTCTTTACCATTTGCAATCATAAAATAGTCTAATATCTTCATTTTTTCCAACATACGTAGCTATTACCCTCGAAAACTAAAACTTTTGACATAGGAAAAGAGCCTTTAATCACATTCTTTACCATGTGCAATCATAAAATAGTCTAATATCTTCATTTTTTCAACATACGTAGCTATTACCCTCGAAAACTAAAACTTTTGACATAGGAAAAGAGCCTTTAATCACATTCTTTACCATTTGCAATCATAAAATAGTCTAATATCTTCATTTTTTCAACATACGTAGCTATTACCCTCGAAAACTAAAACTTTTGACATAGGAAAAGAGCCTTTAATCACATTCTTTACCATTTGCAATCATAAAATAGTCTAATATCTTCATTTTTTCAACATACGTAGCTATTACCCTCGAAAACTAAAACTTTTGACATAGGAAAAGAGCCTTTAATCACATTCTTTACCATGTGCAATCATAAAATAGTCTAATATCTTCATTTTTCAACATACGTAGCTATTACCCTCGAAAACTAAAACTTTTGACATAGGAAAAGAGCCTTTAATCACATTCTTTACCATTTGCAATCATAAAATAGTCTAATATCTTCATTTTTTCAACATACGTAGCTATTACCCTCGAAAACTAAAACTTTTGACATAGGAAAAGAGCCTTTAATCACATTCTTTACCATTTGCAATCATAAAATAGTCTAATATCTTCATTTTTTCAACATACGTAGCTATTACCCTCGAAAACTAAAACTTTTGACATAGGAAAAGAGCCTTTAATCACATTCTTTACCATTTGCAATCATAAAATAGTCTAATATCTTCATTTTTTCAACATACGTAGCTATTACCCTCGAAAACTAAAACTTTTGACATAGGAAAAGAGCCTTTAATCACATTCTTTACCATTTGCAATCATAAAATAGTCTAATATCTTCATTTTTTCAACATACGTAGCTATTACCCTCGAAAACTAAAACTTTTGACATAGGAAAAGAGCCTTTAATCACATTCTTTACCATTTGCAATCATAAAATAGTCTAATATCTTCATTTTTTCAACATACGTAGCTATTACCCTCGAAAACTAAAACTTTTGACATAGGAAAAGAGCCTTTAATCACATTCTTTACCATTTGCAATCATAAAATAGTCTAATATCTTCATTTTTTCAACATACGTAGCTATTACCCTCGAAAACTAAAACTTTTGACATAGGAAAAGAGCCTTTAATCACATTCTTTACCATTTGCAATCATAAAATAGTCTAATATCTTCATTTTTTCAACATACGTAGCTATTACCCTCGAAAACTAAAACTTTTGACATAGGAAAAGAGCCTTTAATCACATTCTTTACCATTTGCAATCATAAAATAGTCTAATATCTTCATTTTTTCAACATACGTAGCTATTACCCTCGAAAACTAAAACTTTTGACATAGGAAAAGAGCCTTTAATCACATTCTTTACCATTTGCAATCATAAAATAGTCTAATATCTTCATTTTTTCAACATACGTAGCTATTACCCTCGAAAACTAAAACTTTTGACATAGGAAAAGAGCCTTTAATCACATTCTTTACCATTTGCAATCATAAAATAGTCTAATATCTTCATTTTTTCAACATACGTAGCTATTACCCTCGAAAACTAAAACTTTTGACATAGGAAAAGAGCCTTTAATCACATTCTTTACCATTTGCAATCATAAAATAGTCTAATATCTTCATTTTTTCAACATACGTAGCTATTACCCTCGAAAACTAAAACTTTTGACATAGGAAAAGAGCCTTTAATCACATTCTTTACCATTTGCAATCATAAAATAGTCTAATATCTTCATTTTTTCAACATACGTAGCTATTACCCTCGAAAACTAAAACTTTTGACATAGGAAAAGAGCCTTTAATCACATTCTTTACCATTTGCAATCATAAAATAGTCTAATATCTTCATTTTTTCAACATACGTAGCTATTACCCTCGAAAACTAAAACTTTTGAAATAGGAAAAGAGCCTTTAATCACATTCTTTACCATGTGCAATCATAAAATAGTCTAATATCTTCATTTTTTCAACATACGTAGCTATTACCCTCGAAAACTAAAACTTTTGACATAGGAAAAGAGCCTTTAATCACATTCTTTACCATTTGCAATCATAAAATAGTCTAATATCTTCATTTTTTCAACATACGTAGCTATTACCCTCGAAAACTAAAACTTTTGACATAGGAAAAGAGCCTTTAATCACATTCTTTACCATTTGCAATCATAAAATAGTCTAATATCTTCATTTTTTCAACATACGTAGCTATTACCCTCGAAAACTAAAACTTTTGACATAGGAAAAGAGCCTTTAATCACATTCTTTACCATTTGCAATCATAAAATAGTCTAATATCTTCATTTTTTCAACATACGTAGCTATTACCCTCGAAAACTAAAACTTTTGAAATAGGAAAAGAGCCTTTAATCACATTCTTTACCATTTGCAATCATAAAATAGTCTAATATCTTCATTTTTTCAACATACGTAGCTATTACCCTCGAAAACTAAAACTTTTGACATAGGAAAAGAGCCTTTAATCACATTCTTTACCATTTGCAATCATAAAATAGTCTAATATCTTCATTTTTTCAACATACGTAGCTATTACCCTCGAAAACTAAAACTTTTGACATAGGAAAAGAGCCTTTAATCACATTCTTTACCATTTGCAATCATAAAATAGTCTAATATCTTCATTTTTTCAACATACGTAGCTATTACCCTCGAAAACTAAAACTTTTGACATAGGAAAAGAGCCTTTAATCACATTCTTTACCATTTGCAATCATAAAATAGTCTAATATCTTCATTTTTTCAACATACGTAGCTATTACCCTCGAAAACTAAAACTTTTGACATAGGAAAAGAGCCTTTAATCACATTCTTTACCATTTGCAATCATAAAATAGTCTAATATCTTCATTTTTTCAACATACGTAGCTATTACCCTCGAAAACTAAAACTTTTGACATAGGAAAAGAGCCTTTAATCACATTCTTTACCATTTGCAATCATAAAATAGTCTAATATCTTCATTTTTTCAACATACGTAGCTATTACCCTCGAAAACTAAAACTTTTGACATAGGAAAAGAGCCTTTAATCACATTCTTTACCATTTGCAATCATAAAATAGTCTAATATCTTCATTTTTTCAACATACGTAGCTATTACCCTCGAAAACTAAAACTTTTGACATAGGAAAAGAGCCTTTAATCACATTCTTTACCATTTGCAATCATAAAATAGTCTAATATCTTCATTTTTTCAACATACGTAGCTATTACCCTCGAAAACTAAAACTTTTGACATAGGAAAAGAGCCTTTAATCACATTCTTTACCATTTGCAATCATAAAATAGTCTAATATCTTCATTTTTTCAACATACGTAGCTATTACCCTCGAAAACTAAAACTTTTGACATAGGAAAAGAGCCTTTAATCACATTCTTTACCATTTGCAATCATAAAATAGTCTAATATCTTCATTTTTTCAACATACGTAGCTATTACCCTCGAAAACTAAAACTTTTGACATAGGAAAAGAGCCTTTAATCACATTCTTTACCATTTGCAATCATAAAATAGTCTAATATCTTCATTTTTTCAACATACGTAGCTATTACCCTCGAAAACTAAAACTTTTGAAATAGGAAAAGAGCCTTTAATCACATTCTTTACCATTTGCAATCATAAAATAGTCTAATATCTTCATTTTTTCAACATACGTAGCTATTACCCTCGAAAACTAAAACTTTTGACATAGGAAAAGAGCCTTTAATCACATTCTTTACCATGTGCAATCATAAAATAGTCTAATATCTTCATTTTTTCAACATACGTAGCTATTACCCTCGAAAACTAAAACTTTTGACATAGGAAAAGAGCCTTTAATCACATTCTTTACCATGTGCAATCATAAAATAGTCTAATATCTTCATTTTTTCAACATACGTAGCTATTACCCTCGAAAACTAAAACTTTTGACATAGGAAAAGAGCCTTTAATCACATTCTTTACCATTTGCAATCATAAAATAGTCTAATATCTTCATTTTTTCAACATACGTAGCTATTACCCTCGAAAACTAAAACTTTTGACATAGGAAAAGAGCCTTTAATCACATTCTTTACCATGTGCAATCATAAAATAGTCTAATATCTTCATTTTTTCAACATACGTAGCTATTACCCTCGAAAACTAAAACTTTTGACATAGGAAAAGAGCCTTTAATCACATTCTTTACCATGTGCAATCATAAAATAGTCTAATATCTTCATTTTTTCAACATACGTAGCTATTACCCTCGAAAACTAAAACTTTTGACATAGGAAAAGAGCCTTTAATCACATTCTTTACCATGTGCAATCATAAAATAGTCTAATATCTTCATTTTTTCAACATACGTAGCTATTACCCTCGAAAACTAAAACTTTTGACATAGGAAAAGAGCCTTTAATCACATTCTTTACCATTTGCAATCATAAAATAGTCTAATATCTTCATTTTTTCAACATACGTAGCTATTACCCTCGAAAACTAAAACTTTTGACATAGGAAAAGAGCCTTTAATCACATTCTTTACCATTTGCAATCATAAAATAGTCTAATATCTTCATTTTTTCAACATACGTAGCTATTACCCTCGAAAACTAAAACTTTTGAATAGGAAAAGAGCCTTTAATCACATTCTTTACCATTTGCAATCATAAAATAGTCTAATATCTTCATTTTTTCAACATACGTAGCTATTACCCTCGAAAACTAAAACTTTTGACATAGGAAAAGAGCCTTTAATCACATTCTTTACCATTTGCAATCATAAAATAGTCTAATATCTTCATTTTTTCAACATACGTAGCTATTACCCTCGAAAACTAAAACTTTTGACATAGGAAAAGAGCCTTTAATCACATTCTTTACCATTTGCAATCATAAAATAGTCTAATATCTTCATTTTTTCAACATACGTAGCTATTACCCTCGAAAACTAAAACTTTTGACATAGGAAAAGAGCCTTTAATCACATTCTTTACCATTTGCAATCATAAAATAGTCTAATATCTTCATTTTTTCAACATACGTAGCTATTACCCTCGAAAACTAAAACTTTTGACATAGGAAAAGAGCCTTTAATCACATTCTTTACCATTTGCAATCATAAAATAGTCTAATATCTTCATTTTTTCAACATACGTAGCTATTACCCTCGAAAACTAAAACTTTTGACATAGGAAAAGAGCCTTTAATCACATTCTTTACCATTTGCAATCATAAAATAGTCTAATATCTTCATTTTTTCAACATACGTAGCTATTACCCTCGAAAACTAAAACTTTTGACATAGGAAAAGAGCCTTTAATCACATTCTTTACCATTTGCAATCATAAAATAGTCTAATATCTTCATTTTTTCAACATACGTAGCTATTACCCTCGAAAACTAAAACTTTTGACATAGGAAAAGAGCCTTTAATCACATTCTTTACCATTTGCAATCATAAAATAGTCTAATATCTTCATTTTTTCAACATACGTAGCTATTACCCTCGAAAACTAAAACTTTTGACATAGGAAAAGAGCCTTTAATCACATTCTTTACCATTTGCAATCATAAAATAGTCTAATATCTTCATTTTTTCAACATACGTAGCTATTACCCTCGAAAACTAAAACTTTTGACATAGGAAAAGAGCCTTTAATCACATTCTTTACCATTTGCAATCATAAAATAGTCTAATATCTTCATTTTTTCAACATACGTAGCTATTACCCTCGAAAACTAAAACTTTTGACATAGGAAAAGAGCCTTTAATCACATTCTTTACCATTTGCAATCATAAAATAGTCTAATATCTTCATTTTTTCAACATACGTAGCTATTACCCTCGAAAACTAAAACTTTTGACATAGGAAAAGAGCCTTTAATCACATTCTTTACCATTTGCAATCATAAAATAGTCTAATATCTTCATTTTTTCAACATACGTAGCTATTACCCTCGAAAACTAAAACTTTTGAATAGGAAAAGAGCCTTTAATCACATTCTTTACCATTTGCAATCATAAAATAGTCTAATATCTTCATTTTTTCAACATACGTAGCTATTACCCTCGAAAACTAAAACTTTTGACATAGGAAAAGAGCCTTTAATCACATTCTTTACCATGTGCAATCATAAAATAGTCTAATATCTTCATTTTTTCCAACATACGTAGCTATTACCCTCGAAAACTAAAACTTTTGACATAGGAAAAGAGCCTTTAATCACATTCTTTACCATGTGCAATCATAAAATAGTCTAATATCTTCATTTTTTCCAACATACGTAGCTATTACCCTCGAAAACTAAAACTTTTGACATAGGAAAAGAGCCTTTAATCACATTCTTTACCATTTGCAATCATAAAATAGTCTAATATCTTCATTTTTTCAACATACGTAGCTATTACCCTCGAAAACTAAAACTTTTGACATAGGAAAAGAGCCTTTAATCACATTCTTTACCATTGCAATCATAAAATAGTCTAATATCTTCATTTTTTCAACATACGTAGCTATTACCCTCGAAAACTAAAACTTTTGAATAGGAAAAGAGCCTTTAATCACATTCTTTACCATTGCAATCATAAAATAGTCTAATATCTTCATTTTTTCAACATACGTAGCTATTACCCTCGAAAACTAAAACTTTTGACATAGGAAAAGAGCCTTTAATCACATTCTTTACCATTTGCAATCATAAAATAGTCTAATATCTTCATTTTTTCAACATACGTAGCTATTACCCTCGAAAACTAAAACTTTTGACATAGGAAAAGAGCCTTTAATCACATTCTTTACCATTTGCAATCATAAAATAGTCTAATATCTTCATTTTTTCAACATACGTAGCTATTACCCTCGAAAACTAAAACTTTTGACATAGGAAAAGAGCCTTTAATCACATTCTTTACCATTTGCAATCATAAAATAGTCTAATATCTTCATTTTTTCAACATACGTAGCTATTACCCTCGAAAACTAAAACTTTTGACATAGGAAAAGAGCCTTTAATCACATTCTTTACCATTTGCAATCATAAAATAGTCTAATATCTTCATTTTTTCAACATACGTAGCTATTACCCTCGAAAACTAAAACTTTTGACATAGGAAAAGAGCCTTTAATCACATTCTTTACCATTTGCAATCATAAAATAGTCTAATATCTTCATTTTTCAACATACGTAGCTATTACCCTCGAAAACTAAAACTTTTGACATAGGAAAAGAGCCTTTAATCACATTCTTTACCATTTGCAATCATAAAATAGTCTAATATCTTCATTTTTTCAACATACGTAGCTATTACCCTCGAAAACTAAAACTTTTGACATAGGAAAAGAGCCTTTAATCACATTCTTTACCATTTGCAATCATAAAATAGTCTAATATCTTCATTTTTTCAACATACGTAGCTATTACCCTCGAAAACTAAAACTTTTGACATAGGAAAAGAGCCTTTAATCACATTCTTTACCATTTGCAATCATAAAATAGTCTAATATCTTCATTTTTTCAACATACGTAGCTATTACCCTCGAAAACTAAAACTTTTGACATAGGAAAAGAGCCTTTAATCACATTCTTTACCATTTGCAATCATAAAATAGTCTAATATCTTCATTTTTTCAACATACGTAGCTATTACCCTCGAAAACTAAAACTTTTGACATAGGAAAAGAGCCTTTAATCACATTCTTTACCATTTGCAATCATAAAATAGTCTAATATCTTCATTTTTTCAACATACGTAGCTATTACCCTCGAAAACTAAAACTTTTGACATAGGAAAAGAGCCTTTAATCACATTCTTTACCATTTGCAATCATAAAATAGTCTAATATCTTCATTTTTTCAACATACGTAGCTATTACCCTCGAAAACTAAAACTTTTGACATAGGAAAAGAGCCTTTAATCACATTCTTTACCATTTGCAATCATAAAATAGTCTAATATCTTCATTTTTTCAACATACGTAGCTATTACCCTCGAAAACTAAAACTTTTGACATAGGAAAAGAGCCTTTAATCACATTCTTTACCATTGCAATCATAAAATAGTCTAATATCTTCATTTTTTCAACATACGTAGCTATTACCCTCGAAAACTAAAACTTTTGACATAGGAAAAGAGCCTTTAATCACATTCTTTACCATTTGCAATCATAAAATAGTCTAATATCTTCATTTTTTCAACATACGTAGCTATTACCCTCGAAAACTAAAACTTTTGACATAGGAAAAGAGCCTTTAATCACATTCTTTACCATGTGCAATCATAAAATAGTCTAATATCTTCATTTTTTCAACATACGTAGCTATTACCCTCGAAAACTAAAACTTTTGAAATAGGAAAAGAGCCTTTAATCACATTCTTTACCATGTGCAATCATAAAATAGTCTAATATCTTCATTTTTTCAACATACGTAGCTATTACCCTCGAAAACTAAAACTTTTGACATAGGAAAAGAGCCTTTAATCACATTCTTTACCATTTGCAATCATAAAATAGTCTAATATCTTCATTTTTTCAACATACGTAGCTATTACCCTCGAAAACTAAAACTTTTGACATAGGAAAAGAGCCTTTAATCACATTCTTTACCATTTGCAATCATAAAATAGTCTAATATCTTCATTTTTTCAACATACGTAGCTATTACCCTCGAAAACTAAAACTTTTGACATAGGAAAAGAGCCTTTAATCACATTCTTTACCATTTGCAATCATAAAATAGTCTAATATCTTCATTTTTTCAACATACGTAGCTATTACCCTCGAAAACTAAAACTTTTGACATAGGAAAAGAGCCTTTAATCACATTCTTTACCATGTGCAATCATAAAATAGTCTAATATCTTCATTTTTTCAACATACGTAGCTATTACCCTCGAAAACTAAAACTTTTGAAATAGGAAAAGAGCCTTTAATCACATTCTTTACCATGTGCAATCATAAAATAGTCTAATATCTTCATTTTTTCAACATACGTAGCTATTACCCTCGAAAACTAAAACTTTTGACATAGGAAAAGAGCCTTTAATCACATTCTTTACCATTTGCAATCATAAAATAGTCTAATATCTTCATTTTTTCAACATACGTAGCTATTACCCTCGAAAACTAAAACTTTTGACATAGGAAAAGAGCCTTTAATCACATTCTTTACCATTTGCAATCATAAAATAGTCTAATATCTTCATTTTTTCAACATACGTAGCTATTACCCTCGAAAACTAAAACTTTTGACATAGGAAAAGAGCCTTTAATCACATTCTTTACCATTTGCAATCATAAAATAGTCTAATATCTTCATTTTTTCCAACATACGTAGCTATTACCCTCGAAAACTAAAACTTTTGAAATAGGAAAAGAGCCTTTAATCACATTCTTTACCATTTGCAATCATAAAATAGTCTAATATCTTCATTTTTTCAACATACGTAGCTATTACCCTCGAAAACTAAAACTTTTGACATAGGAAAAGAGCCTTTAATCACATTCTTTACCATTTGCAATCATAAAATAGTCTAATATCTTCATTTTTTCAACATACGTAGCTATTACCCTCGAAAACTAAAACTTTTGACATAGGAAAAGAGCCTTTAATCACATTCTTTACCATTTGCAATCATAAAATAGTCTAATATCTTCATTTTTTCAACATACGTAGCTATTACCCTCGAAAACTAAAACTTTTGAAATAGGAAAAGAGCCTTTAATCACATTCTTTACCATGTGCAATCATAAAATAGTCTAATATCTTCATTTTTTCCAACATACGTAGCTATTACCCTCGAAAACTAAAACTTTTGACATAGGAAAAGAGCCTTTAATCACATTCTTTACCATGTGCAATCATAAAATAGTCTAATATCTTCATTTTTTCCAACATACGTAGCTATTACCCTCGAAAACTAAAACTTTTGACATAGGAAAAGAGCCTTTAATCACATTCTTTACCATGTGCAATCATAAAATAGTCTAATATCTTCATTTTTTCAACATACGTAGCTATTACCCTCGAAAACTAAAACTTTTGACATAGGAAAAGAGCCTTTAATCACATTCTTTACCATTTGCAATCATAAAATAGTCTAATATCTTCATTTTTTCAACATACGTAGCTATTACCCTCGAAAACTAAAACTTTTGACATAGGAAAAGAGCCTTTAATCACATTCTTTACCATGTGCAATCATAAAATAGTCTAATATCTTCATTTTTCCAACATACGTAGGTATTACCCTCGAAAACTTAAACTTTTGAAATAGGAAAAGAGCCTTTAATCACATTCTTTACCATGTGCAATCATAAAATAGTCTAATATCTTCATTTTTTCAACATACGTAGCTATTACCCTCGAAAACTAAAACTTTTGACATAGGAAAAGAGCCTTTAATCACATTCTTTACCATTTGCAATCATAAAATAGTCTAATATCTTCATTTTTTCAACATACGTGGCTATTACCCTCGAAAACTAAAACTTTTGACATAGGAAAAGAGCCTTTAATCACATTCTTTACCATTTGCAATCATAAAATAGTCTAATATCTTCATTTTTTCAACATACGTAGCTATTACCCTCGAAAACTAAAACTTTTGACATAGGAAAAGAGCCTTTAATCACATTCTTTACCATTTGCAATCATAAAATAGTCTAATATCTTCATTTTTCCAACATACGTAGCTATTACCCTCGAAAACTAAAACTTTTGAAATAGGAAAAGAGCCTTTAATCACATTCTTTACCATTTGCAATCATAAAATAGTCTAATATCTTCATTTTTTCAACATACGTAGCTATTACCCTCGAAAACTAAAACTTTTGACATAGGAAAAGAGCCTTTAATCACATTCTTTACCATTTGCAATCATAAAATAGTCTAATATGTTCATTTTTTTAACATACGTAGCTATTACCCTCGAAAACTAAAACTTTTGACATAGGAAAAGAGCCTTTAATCACATTCGTTACCATTTGCAATTATAAAATAGTCTAATATCTTCATTTTTTCAACATACGTAGCTATTACCCTCGAAAACTAAAACTTTTGAAATAGGAAAAGAGCCTTTAAGCACTTTCTTTACCATGTGCAATCATAAAATAGTCTAATATCTTCATTTTTCCAACATACGTAGCTATTACCCTCGAAAACTAAAACTTTTGACATAGGAAAAGAGCCTTTAATCATATTCTTTACCATGTGCAATCATAAAATAGTCTAATATCTTCATTCTTCCAACATAGTTGCTATTACCCTCGAAAACTAAAACTTTTGACATAGGAAAAGAGCCTTTAATCACATTCTTTACCATGTGCAATCATAAAATAGTCTAATATCTTCATTTTTCCAACATATGTAGCTATTACCCTCGAAAACTAAGACTTTTGACATAGGAAAAGAGCCTTTAATCACATTCGTTACCATTTGCAATTATAAAATAGTCTAATATCTTCATTTTTTCAACATACGTAGCTATTACCCTCGAAAACTAAAACTTTTGACACAGGAAAAGAGCCTTTAATCACATTCTTTACCATGTGCAATCAAAAAATAGTCTAATATCTTCATTTTTCCAACATACGTAGGTATTACCCTCGAAAACTTAAACTTTTGAAATAGG
>NW_027067436.1:0-13139 GCF_032884065.1 Artemia franciscana | reverse complement strand
GTCGTTTGGAGCCCAAATCGAAGATCCAGATCAATTTATGTCTACTTTCAAAGTAAAAGGGCAAATTTATCATAGAGCAGGGTCCCTTCTACCATTCTCAGGCGAGAATCATAAATTTTTACAATTGTACTTCATCAGTGATAGAAATTCTGAATTGAATGCCCGTTACGAAATTTCTCCCAACGTTGAAAGGACAATCGTTTCCCAATTGCAACATCTTTTCCACGAAAATAATAATTTAGTGCGTCTGTTCAAAACAGCCATCAATTTGACGCCTACTGATACGCATAAAATTGTTATTTCCGCTAACAAAACGCCTCCTGGCCAACATGTGCGTAGATACAATGCTCCAACTATCGACGAAGTGGCAATCGTTATGGTCGGTGATCAGTTTTTACCTCGAGATATTATTCTTCATAAGCGAAACGCTCAGTTATTAAGAATTGCTGAAACTCATCGATGCTACGATGCCCTACAATATCCTATCATTTTTGGGATGGAGCCGACGGCTATCACTTTAATATTAAATTGATGAATCCAGCCACTAACAAAGAAATAAATAAGAAATGCAGTGCAATGCATTATTATTCCTATAGACTAATGATTCGGCAGAATGAAGAAAATTATATTTTAAAATGCCGTGAATTGTTTCAATAATTTGTCGTTGATATGTATGCTAAAATTGAATCAGAACGTTTGCTATATATCTGCCTGAATCAGACCAAGCTCCGCTCTGAACAATACATTCATTTGCGAGATGCAGTTATAAATGACGGTAATACCACAAACGTTGGAAGATTAACAATTTTACCTTCGTCATATGCTGGCAGTCCCCGTCATATGCATGAATATGCTCAAGATGCTATTGCGTATGTTCGTCTCTATGGTCGTCCAGATTTATTTATTACATTTACATGTAATCAATCTTGGGACGAGATACTGCAGCTTTTACTTCAAGGACAATCGGCGGTTCATAGGCATGACATTACGGCCCGTGTCTTCCGGCAAAAGTTGAAATCACTGATAAACTATATAGTAAAACTTGAAGTGTTTGGGTCAGTGCGATGCTGGATGTACTCAGTGGAATGGCAAAAACGAGGTTTGCCACACGCACATATACTAATCTGGCTACATAAAAAAATTACTTCGAACGAAATTGATGATGTGATTTCCGCTGAAATACCTGATAAAAATGTCGATAAGGGGTTACATATTATTGTAAAAAATATGATACATGGACCTTGCGGTGCACTGAACGAAAATTCACCATGCATGGCCAAAAGAAGGTGCACAAAGCAATATCCTCGACTTTTAGTACCAAACACAATTACTGGCAATGATGGTTACCCACAATATAGAAGAAGATCTACTGAAGATGGCGGTAAAACAGCAATAATAAAGAAGCGTAACGGTACCACCATCGAAGTAGATAACCAGTGGGTTGTTCCATATTCCCCATTATTATCAAAAACATCTAATGCACACATAAACGTTGAATACTGTAACTCCGTAAAGGCAATCAAATACATATGTAAATACGTCAACAAAGGCAGTGACATGGCAGTTTTTAGCTTGCAGCCCGAAATCAAAGATTTCAACGAAATCGTACAATATCAGGCTGGAAGATACATAAGCAGTAATGAAGCTGTTTGGCGAATTCTTTCATTTCCGATACATGAACGTAGTCCAGCTGTTGTTCACTTAGCGGTACATTTACAGAATGGTCAACGTGTTTATTTCACGGAAACCAACGTGCAACAAAGAGCCCTGAATCCACCGGATACAACATTAACAGCTTTTTTTTCGCTTTGCAAAAATGATTCTTTTGCAAAAAAACTGCTGTATACTGAAGTGCCTTCGTATTACACTTGGAATTCTAAAAATAAAGTATTTGGACGTCGAAAACAGGGTAAGTCAGTCGACGGCCAACCTACCATCTTCAAAGATACCACGATAGGAAAACTCTACACCGTTCACCCCAATCAACATGAATGCTTCTTTCTACGCCTGCTTTTGGTGAACGTACCCGGTCCGACATCCTTTGAGTATTTGAGAACTGTAAACGGTACTATACATGACACTTACCGTAGTGCATGCCAAGCTCTGAATTTATTGGAGAATGACCAACACTGGGAAAACTGCATCAATGACGCGTGCGAAACGTCAACCCCAAGTCAAATTCGTGCATTGTTTGGCATCATTTTAACAACTTGCTCTCCATCAGCTCCTACAGAGTTATGGGAAAAATATAAGTCAAAAATGTCCGAAGATATACTCCATCGAAAACAGTTAGAGACGTCAGATATGAGTTTTGATTTTACATCAGAAATTTATAACTACACTTTAGTTATTATAGAAGATTTGTGCGTACGTATGGCAAACAAACCTCTTCAGGATTTGGGAATGCCTTCACCTAACCGTATCGCTGCTGTTTCGACATGTGTAGAATTGGATCGTGAACAAAGTTACAGTACGAGTGATCTATTGTCGTATGTACAAAATAACATTTCCAAGTTAACGTCGGAACAAAAAGATATTTATGATATGACAATGCATTGTGTCGATAACAATGTTGGAGAAATTTTCTTTTTGGATGCGCCAGGAGGTACTGGTAAAACGTTTGTGATAAAACTGATTCTGGCATCAATTCGATCAAAAAATGATATAGCGTTGGCAATTGCGTCGTCCGGAATAGCCGCAACATTGCTGCCTGGTGGAAGAACTGCTCATTCCGCTTTGAAATTGCCTCTAATTTTCCATTCTACAGAAACTCCCACGTGCAATATTTCCAAATCATTTGGGATGGGTAAAGTATTGCAGCAATGCAAACTTATTATTTGGGATGAGTGCACAATGGCACACAAAAAATCGCTCGAGGCTCTGGATCAATGCTTGAAAGATTTAAGAGGGAATTCGAAACCCTTTGGCAGCACATTAATATTGCTTGCGGGAGATTTCAGGCAAACATTACCTATAATACCTAGATCAACTCCTGCAGACGAAATGAATGCTTGCCTCAAAAATTCTAATTTATGGGCACACGTAAAAATATTAAAATTAACTACAAATATGCGTGTCCGATTGCAAAACGATGACTCTGGTCAAACATTTTCAGATCAATTGCTGGCAATTGGAAACGGAAAGCTCCAGTAGACTCAATTTCAGGACGTATACAACTACCTGCTGATTTCTGTAATTTAGTGACATCCAAAAATGAATTGATTGAAAAAGTATTTCGGAATATTCTAAAAAATTATAAAAATACTAAATGGCTAAGCGAAAGAGCGATTCTCGCACCCAAAAATATAGACGTCCACGAAATCAACAATATTGTTTTGACCAAGATTCGAGACCAGGCAGTCCTTTACAAGTCAGTCGACACAGTTTTGGAACCAAATGAAGCGGTTAATTATCCATCTGAATTTTTAAATTCCATAGATGTTTCAGGGTTTCCACCACACGTGCTACAACTAAAAATAGGCGTACCAATAATACTTTTAAGAAATATCAACCCACCTAAGCTTTGCAATGGCACGCGACTTGCCGTAAAAAAAACAATGGAAAACCTAATAGAGGCCACAATCTTGACAGGGCCTTTTGAGGGTGAGGCTGTTCTTATTCCTCGCATTCCCATGATTCCAACGGATCTGCCTTTTCAATTTAAAAGATTGCAATTCCCGATTCGATTAGCATTTGCAATCACCATTAACAAAGCTCAAGGTCAATCATTAGAAAAATGTGGTATAGATCTTAATACTGATTGTTTTTCCCATGGACAATTGTACGTTGCATGTTCGAGGGTCGGTAAACCTGACAATCTATTTATATGCAGCGACAATTGGACAGCGAAGAATGTTGTATATTCGCAAGTTTTACGCAGTTAATTTGTATTGTATCTATCTATCTATCTATCTATCTATATAAAAACGAGTTGTGTGTATGCATGTTTGTTTGTTTGTAAAAAGAGCGTTTGCATATGACGTCATTATTAGTACATACGGCTTTGTATATGCACAGACAATGGGAAAGCCAAGAATGTTGTATATTCACAATTTTTATGTAGTTTGAAACATATATATATAAATCTATCTATATCCACAGGTGGGACACAGGGACACAACTACAATGGCGCGTAACTAGTATGGCGCGTAACAACTTATGCGCGCGGGGGGGCGCGAAGCGCCACCCCAACAGCTAGTATGTATATATATATATACATTTATTATATTTATTATATATGTATTTATTATATATATATATATATATATATATATATATATATATATATATATATATATATATATATATATATATATATATATATATATATATATATATATATATATATATACTAGCTGTTGGGGTGGCGCTTCGCGCCACCCCAACACCTAGTTGGTGGGGCGCTTCGCGCCCCCTCAAGCCCCCCCCCGCACGCGTAAGTCGTTACACGCCATATTAGTTACGCGCCATTGTAGCTGTGTCCCTGTTTCCCTGTATATATATATATATACATTTATTATATTTATTATATATGTATTTATTATATATATATATATATATATATATATATATATATATATATATATATATATATATATATATATATATATATATATATATATATATATATATATATATATATATATATATATATATATATATATATATATATATATATATATATATATATACTAGCTGTTGGGGTGGCGCTTCGCGCCACCCCAACACCTAGTTGGTGGGGCGCTTCGCGCCCCCTCAAGCCCCCCCCCCCCCCCGCACGCGTAAGTCGTTACACGCCATATTAGTTACGCGCCATTGTAGCTGTGTCCCTGTGTCCCACCTGTGAATAGAGATAGATATAAATATATATTTTTAACTACGTAAAACATGCGAATATACAACATTCTTCGCTGTCCCATTGTCTGTGCATATAAATCTATATATATAAAAATAAGTTGTATTTCTGTGTGTCTGTCTGCGGATCAGGTGACGTCATGTTTCTGTGTTGACTGACGTCATGAAATTAGTTGTCGTCATTTTTGCTATGACGGTGACGTCATTAAAGATATTTAATCATGAAGTTAGTTGTCGTCATTTTTGCTTTGACGGTGACGTCATTAAAGATATATAAGACATATGTTCACGTAGAAATCTATTAATGTTTAAGTTTAAAATGACTGATGAACTTACAATGGCAAAAGCCAATGAAGATGCTCAAAGAGTGTATGCCAAAAAACTTGCTGCTGATAGAGAAAGTCAGAAAAGAAAGCGTGCCGAGGAATCAAAAGAACAGCAAGGAAACAGGCTTGAGGCTGATAGAGAAAGAAAGAACAGAAAGCGTGCCGAGGAATCAAAAGAACAGCAAGGAAACAGGCTTGAGGCTGATAGAGAAAGAAATAACAGAAAGCGTGCCGAGGAACCTTCAGAGCAACGCGAAAGCAGACTTGCTGCTAAAAGAGAAAGTGAAAAAAGAAGGCGTGCCGAGGAATCACAAGAACAGCAAGAAATCAGGCTTGCTGCTGATAGAGAAAGTAAGAAAAGAAAGCGTGCCGAGGAATCACAAGGGCTGCACCACCAGAGCCATTGAAGACTTTCCTTACTGGAACTATGTCAGAATCTAATTGTTTTTTGTCAAAAATCAGAAAATACAACTCATGTTTCCAAATGACGTCGTTTGGAGCCCAAATCGAAAATCCAGATAAATTTATGTCTACTTTCAAAGTAAAAGGGCAAATTTATCATAGGGCAGGGTCCCTTCTACCATTCTCAGGCGAGAATCATAAATTCTTACAATTGTACTTCATCAGTGACAGAAATTCTGAATTAAATGCACGTTGCGAAATTTCTCCCAACGTTGAAAGGACAATCGTTTCCCAATTGCAACATCTTTTCCACGAAAATAATAATTTAGTGCGTCTGTTCAAAACAGCCATCGATTTGATGCCTACTGATACGCATAAAATTGTTATTTCCGCTGACAAAACGCCTCCTGGCCAACTTGTGCGTAGATACAATGCTCCAACTATCGACGAAGTGGCAATCGTTATGGTCGGTGATCAGTTTTTACCTCGAGATATTATTCTTCATAAGCGAAACGCTCAGTTGTTAAGAATTGCTGAAACTCATCAATGCTGCGATGCCCTACAATATCCTATCATTTTTTGGGATGGAGCCGACGGCTATCACTTTAATATTAAATTGATGAATCCAGCCACTAACAAAGAAATGAATAAGAAATGCAGTGCAATGCATTATTATTCCTATAGACTAATGATTCGGCAGGATGAAGAAAATTATATTTTAAAATGCCGTGAATTGTTTCACCAATTTGTCGATGATATGTATGCTAAAATTGAATCAGAACGTTTGCTATATATCCGCCTGAATCAGACCAAGCTCCGCTCTGAACAATACATTCATTTGCGAGATGCCGTTATAAATGACGGTAATACCACAAACGTTGGAAGATTAACAATTTTACCTTCGTCATATGCTGGCAGTCCCCGTCATACGCATGAACATGCTCAAGATGCTATTGCGTGTGTTTGTCTCTATGGTCGTCCAGATTTATTTATTACATTTACATGTAATCAATCTTGGGATGAGATACTGCAGCTTTTACTTCAAGGACAATCGGCGGTTCATAGGCATGACATTACGGCCCGTGTCTTCCGGCAAAAGTTGAAATCACTGATAAACTACACAGTAAAACTTGAAGTGTTTGGGTCAGTGCGATGCTGGATGTACTCAGTGGAATGGCAAAAACGAGGTTTGCCACACGCACATATACTAATCTGGCTACATAAAAAAATTACTTCGAACGAAATTGATGATGTGATTTCCGCTGAAATACCTGATAAAATGTCGATAAGGGGTGTATGTTGTATATTCTCAATTTTTACGTAGTTTGAAACATATATATAAATCTATATATATTCACAGGTGGGACACAGGGACACAACTACAATGGCGCGTAACTAATATGGCGCGTAACGACTTACGCGCGCGGGGGGGCTTGGGGGGGCGCGAAGCGCCCCACCAACTAGGTGTTGGGGTGGCGCGAAGCGCCACCCCAACAGCAAGTAGCATTTATATTTATATGTCTGTGCATATACAAAGCCTTATGTACTAATAATGACGTCATATGCAAACGCTCTTTTTACAAACAAACAAACATGCATACACACAACTCGCTTCGCGCCACCCCAACACCTAGTTAGTGGGGCGCTTCGCGCCCCCCAAGCCCCCCCGCGCGCGTAAGTCGTTACGCGCCATATTAGTTACGCGCCATTGTAGCTGTGTCCCTGTGTCCCACCTGTGAATAGAGATAGATATAAATATATATTTTTAACTACGTAAAACATGCGAATATACAACATTCTTCGCTGTCCCATTGTCTGTGCATATAAATAGCATTTATATTCCCTGTGTCCCGGTCGTCATTTGTGTCCTGGTGTCCCAGTTTGTATTTTCTCTTTGAGTGTCCCGGTCGTCATTTATATTCCCTGTGTCCCAGTGTCCCGGTCGTCATTTGTGTCCCGGTGTCCAGGTCTATAATTTCTATTCAAACAATCCCTGTGTCTCAGTCGTCAATTATATATCCCGCCTGTGCCCCCGGCGTCCCCGTTGTAGTTGTGTCCCTGCGTCCCGGTCGTCATTTATATTCCTGGTCGTGATTTGTGTCCGGGTGTCCCAGTCTGTAATTTTTCTTTGAGGTTCCTGGTCGTCATTTATATTCCCTCTGTGTCGGTCGTCATTTGTGTCCCGGTCTGTAATTCATCTTTGAGTGTTTTTTCTTTTTAGTTTTTTACATTCTTTCAGTTTTTTTTTCTTCTTTATTTTTCAGCGTCACTATGAAGTACATATCGCCGAACCTTTGTTTTTTAACTTTAAATCTGGTAGGCATTGATGACCTTATCCAAGTCAAAATCCCAAACCCAATCATCATCGCTATCATTTTCAGTTTTGATATGTTTTGACTCTCGGTTTCCAGGTGGATTTTCATATAACTGCGCGGTTTTGCGTTCTTTAGCCGCAAGCCTGTTTTCTTGCTGTTCTTGTGATTCCTCGGCACGCTTTCTTTTCTTACTTTCTCTATCAGCTGCAAGCCTGTTTTCTTGCTGTTCTTGTGATTCCTCGACACGCTTTCTTTTCTTACTTTCTCTACCAGCAGCAAGTTTTTTGGCATAGACTCTTTGAGCAGCTTCCTCGGCTGTTGCCATTGTAGGTTCTACAGTCATTTTACAATTAAACATTTTTCCGTCATTAATGACGTCACCGTCAAAGCAAAAATGACAACTAATTTCATGACGTCAGTCAACACAGAAACATGACGTCACCTGATCCACAGACAGACACACAGACAGACAACTTATTTTTATATATATAGATATATTTCAAGCTACTAGGATATATTCTTATATCAATCAGTTATTATATATCATGACTCACGGTTATCTTATTCCTTCTCGTTCTAACGAAAGTCTTAAAGATAAAATAGTCGAACAAGTTCTTTATTTATTATTTAAGCATTTTTATAAGCTGTTTTTAGCTTAGAAAACAATCGTATAGTCAATTTTCGAAACGGTTAAGTACAAGGGGATAGGACAAAATTACAGAAAACTGGGAAATATACTTAAGAGATCTAATAGTTTCAGAGAAGGCTAACTGAATACTACTTCTATTACTAATTACAACTCACTGCAGTACCAAGCCACCTGAGGTACGCACAGATGGGTACGATCCTCCACCCCAATATTTTCAAAGCTTCATTCTCTATCCCCTGGCATAGTTCTCTAGCCCTCCCACTCTATTTTGAGGCAACACCTGCTTTTTTTTGGGCTGCAGACGGATGGCCAAAGAGCACAGTCTATGGCGAATTTGTCATCCTTCATTCAGAAACGCGGACTAGCCATCTTTATAGTTGTTTCATTATAGGAAGTGGAATCGAACCATATTTTATGTAAAGCGTATTGTTTGATTTACGATTAGTTAAACGAGTACCTCAGTACGGCCAGATACAGCATCAGTACGGGCTTAGTCAAGCCCGATGAATGATAACTGATAGCAGCAGACAACAGGTTTATAATAGGCATGTACCCAGGGCTTTATTCCAGGGGAACTAAACTTGAAAAAAAAAACATAGGCAAATTTTATGTAAACACGATGAAGCTTTGCATAATAAAACCGTAAAATTTTGCATTATTTTTTGGGGAAAGAGGGGGTGGAAGTAAATTCAAAGACTAGCTGAAATTTTATGAATGTTAGCTGAGCTTTAATAAGATGTTGAAACTACAGCTCTACCAATTTTCTACTTTTAGTTTTTAGTTTATTTTAACTTATCGATTTTGATGACTACAACTAACAACCTGCTGTAGCTGCAAACCACCTGAGGCCACCTCTACGCACTCTCTTCCGCAATCCCAGCAGAAAAAAAGACGGTAACCATGCGCTGCACTAATGGCAAATGGATTCTCACTTTAACAGGGTCACATCTCACCAACATTTGCCGCTTCAGCTCTCCAAGCTCAATTTCTCTTTTATTTAAGAAAAACAGATTTTTGTTTAATAGTTTCTTTGATTAGCTTGGATTTTGTTTTAATCACTATTCTCAGAGTTCCTCAATTCACACAGCGTTTTGGTTTTTGAAGACTAGCTGATATAATTGATTGTACTAGAACGTATTCTAATACTTAAATGAAGCTGGCTTGAAGTCGATTTTATACCCAGCTTCCAAGCTGACCTATTAACACCTTCAAAATGAGCTGTAGGTGTTATTCTTACTAAGTGGAAATAAAATAGAAACAGTTTTTTACATTATAATCAAAAAATAATGTTTACATTATGTTTGTATTTTTTATATTGTTTATTTTTATACTCAGATTATATCATGTACATTATGTTTATATTGTTTATATGTATATCTATATTGTATTATGTATATTATGTTTATACTATGCTATATTAATGTTTATTATGGTCAAAATCAGGGCCAGTTTGACTATGAAAGACCACGCTGAAGAAAAAAAATATATAAGTGCAACATCATAGTAATTTTGAAATTGAAAATGACTGTATATACGTTTTGTTAAGTATTGTAAAAAGAAAACTAGAATTATACAGAAATAATTAAAATAAGTTTAGGGTTTGGAATTTAAACTAAGTTCTTTATGTTTTTGCCAAGAATTATACAAGAAAAAATTTGGAACTATATAAAGGAATAAAATGAGGAAGATTAATTATGTTTAAAATAGAGATAACATACTGAAATAATTAAATATTTCTTTGCTCCGTCTGTACATTTGAGTTGTTATAGTAAAAGTAGGTATTGGAAAAGCATCATAGAATAAGCGAAATCGTTTAGGATACGAAAGATAGCAAATATATTGCTTTCAAATCAAGTTTAAATTGAGTTTTATTCATTTATTATAAATTCAGTCTAATTTAATTTTCATCTGTTAAAATTTCAATACATTGATATTTAGCCAAATATACAAATTAAAAACCAAAATGAAAAGCTTTCTTCAAAATTTGCCTTTTTTAAACGAAAGAAGTCAAGCGATTTTAATCTCGATAACGAACTAATGTGGGGGTTAAAGAGCTGCAACTGCCACTATTCTCTATGCTAGCAACTTGATTGGTTATTCTTTTTGACATCACTTGACCAAATAAATATGACTTAGTCCAAAAAGTTTGGGAAAAGTATACAAGAAGAAAATTTATATTAGTTTCCGAGAATAAAATCAACCAATGCCGAGAGGTATACAAGAAGAAAATCATATTAGTTTCCGAGAATAAAATGAACCAATGCCATCTAGCACTTGCCTAGTGAAATCCTAAAGCTAATTATGAAAACTGAAAGAAAAAATTTTTTTCTTAATGCATTACTTATAGCGCGTTTACACGGAGAGGAAAACTTGACGGGAATCCTGTCTCGGAGACAGGATTTATGTTTACACACAGAGGGAAAAGTGGGAAAAGATTCTTGTCCTTTTGGCAGAAAATTTGAAAATTTTGTAAGCATGGATGAAACCAACAGGAATATTATGATAGCAGTGTCATAAATACAAGGCTTGTCCTGCACCATCAGTAATTTTGGGATGATTCTTTACTGACATGTTATTTGTTTGTCGGCCAAAATCAACAAAACTGTAAATATTCTCGTTCTTCTTGCCTACACATCAAGCAGAATTGGTCAAAAACGGTCTCGGTGAAAGGAATCCTTGCTGGTCGCTAGACTTTTTTTCTACCCAGATTCACGAACGGAATCCTTTCAAGTGGACCAGAATTCCTTTGTCCGCGACGGGAGTTCTCGTCCGTGTAAACGCGCTATTAAAGAAAAAGTGATACAGGAAGAAGCTCATATTAGTATCAGAGAATAAAACCAACCAACGCCATCTTTCGCTAGTCAAGTCTAGTCTAGTCTTCGAAGTCAAAGCGATTTTAATCTCGATAGCGAACTAATGTGGGGGTTAAAGAGCTGCAACTACCTATTCTCCTATTCTACTATTCTCCTATTCTCCTATATCTACCTATTCTACCTATTCTCCCTATTATGCAACTTACTGCTATTCTCTATGCTAGCAACTTGATTGGTTATTCTTTTTGATATCACTTGACCAAATAAATATGACTTAGTCCAAAAAGTTTGGGAAAGGTATACAAGAAGAAAATCATATTAGTTTCCGAGAATAAAATCAACCAATGTCATCTAGCACTTGCCTAGTGAAATCCTAACTTATGAAAACTGGAAGAAAAAAAAAATTATTTCTTAGTGCATTACTTAAAGAAAAAGTAATACAGGAAGAAGCTCATATTAGTATCAAAGAATAAAACCAACCAACGCCATCTTTCGCTATCCAGTGAAATCCTACAGCTAATTATAAAAATTTTAACAAAAATATTATTTATGTTTATTTAGTATATTGGTTCTTTTTTCTAATTTTATATTGCACTAAAGGTAAAATAATCACTTTTGCCAAAGGGAACAATATACTATAAAATTTTTACCTCATTATTTAATTTAATTTTATTGCTGATTTGGTTTCCACTTTTGTGTTAATTTTATGTCTTTACTTGTGTATTATTTCTAAACCCAATAATAGGTTAAATTAAATATTAGCTTAAATACTGATAGTTCAAATTTTGATGGGCAAAAATTACGTTAGATTGAATTTATAAGTAAATGAATTAAAAACAATTTAAACTTGGGTTTAAAACTATTTAATTCTGCACAGCGCAGGCACTAAAACAGACCATTTTTGGTGCGGGTGGCAATAATAAAAAAATCTGTTTTTGTCAATTTGATTAAGAAATACCAAAAGACTCGGATTTTTCGGAAGGGAGCCCCGAGGCCCATTTCCCAGGGCGCTTCTGCACATTTCCAGGGTGCTTCTGCACATTTCCCAGGGTGCTTCTGCACATTTCCCAGGGTGCTTCTGCACATTTCCCAGGGTGCTTCTGCACATTTCCCAGGGTGCTTCTGCACATTTCCCAGGGTGCTTCTGCACATTTCCCAGGGTGCTTCTGCACATTTCCCAGGGTGCTTCTGCACATTTCCCAGGGTGCTTCTGCACATTTCCCAGGGTGCTTCTGCACATTTCCCAGGGTGCTTCTGCACATTTCCCAGGGTGCTTCTGCACATTTCCCAGGGTGCTTCTGCACATTTCCCAGGGTTCTTCTGCACATTTCCCAGGGTGCTTCTGCACATTTCCCAGGGTGCTTCTGCACATTTCCCAGGGTGCTTCTGCACATTTCCCAGGGTGCTTCTGCACATTTCCCAGGGTGCGTGGCACTACACTGTCAGTGGTGCTAGATGTTTTTAATTCCTGTTAAATCCATATTAAAACTGCTAAGACACCCTTCTATTCAGTTTCATATTTGCTTAGGTCTAACCTGTAAAACCACCATCCACCACCGTATGCAGGAGCACAGGGACAACAAGGAGGAGCCTCATCATTATCCCTGTCCCAAGTACTAAAGGCATAGCCGCTATGCGTGCTAAATGAGTCAGTTGCGTTCCCTTTATATCCGCCAACCCAAATTCGATACTGATCTTCCTCGCTGTCAACCCTGGAAGAAGAACAAAGATTTGGATTAGAATAATACGGAGTGAATCCTGACAAAGAGAACGAGAAAGA
>NW_027067435.1:0-13159 GCF_032884065.1 Artemia franciscana | reverse complement strand
GTTTTAGTTTTCGAGGGTAGTAGCTATGTCTGTGGAAAAAATGAAGATTTTAGACTATTTTATGATTGCACATGGTAAAGAATGTGATTAAAGGCTCTTTCCTATGTCAAAAGGTTTAGTTTTCGAGGGTAATAGCTAATTATGTTGAAAAAATTAAGATATTAGACTATTTTATGATTGCTCATGGTAAAGAATGTGATTAAAGGCTCTTTTCCTATTTCAAAAGTTTTAGTTTTCGAGGGTAATAGCTACGTATGTTGAAAAAATGAAGATATTAGACTATTTTATGATTGCAAATGGTAAAGAATGTGATTAAAGGCTCTTTTCCTATTTCAAGTCAAATCGAGTCCTATCGAGTCAAAACGTAATTTTATCCAGCAATTACATGCAAGTGCCTGTAATTGCCATTCTTTACCATGTAATTGACATTCTTTAACCATGTGCAATCATAAAATAGTCTAATATCTTCATTTTTTCAACATACGTAGCTATTACCCTCGAAAACTAAAACTTTTGAAATAGGAAAAGAGCCTTTAATCACATTCTTTACCATTTGTAATCATGAAATAGTCTAATATCTTCATTTATTCAACATACGTAGCTATTACCCTCGAAAACTAAAACTTTTGACATAGGAAAAGAGCCTTTAATCACATTCTTTAGCATTTGCAATCATAAAATAGTCTAATATCTTCATTTTTTCAACATACGTAGCTATTACCCTCGAAAACTAAAACTTTTTGAAATAGGAAAAGAGCCTTTAATCACATTCTTTACCATGTGCAATCATAAAATAGTCTAATATCTTCATTTTTTCCACAGACCTAGCTATTACCCTCGAAAACTAAAACTTTTGAAATAGGAAAAGAGCCTTTAATCACATTCTTTACCATTTGCAATCATAAAATAGTCTAATACCTTCATTTTTCAACATACGTAGCTATTTTCCTCGAAAACTAAAACTTTGAAATAGGAAAAGAGCCTTTAATCACACTCTTTACCATTTGCAATGATAGAATAGTCTAATATCTTCATTTTTTCCACAGACAAAGCTATTACCCTCGAAAACTAAAACTTTTGACATAGGAAAAGAGCCTTTAATCACATTCTTTACCATTTGCAATCATAAAATAGTCTAATATCTTCATTTTTTCAACATACGTAGCTATTACCGTCGAAAACTAAAACTTTTGGAATAGGAAAAGAGCCTTTAATCACATTCTTTACCATTTGCAATCTTAAAATAGTGTAATATCTTCATTTTTCAAAATAAGTAGCTATTACCTCGAAAACTAAAACTTTTGAAATAAGAAAAGAGCCTTTAATCACATTCTTTACCATTTGCAATCATAAAATTGTCTAATATCTTCATTTTTTCAACATACGTAGCTATTACCCTCGAAAACTAAACTTTTGAAATAGGAAAAGAGCCTTTAATCACATTCTTTACCATGTGCAATCCTAAAATAGTCTAATATCTTCATTTTTCCACAGACCTAGCTATTACCCTCAAAAACTAAAACTTTTGAAATATGAAAAGAGCCTTTAATCACATTCTTTACGATTTGCAATCATAAAATAGTCTAATATCTTCATTTTTTCAACATACATAGCTATTACGCTCGAAAACTAAAACTTTTGAAATAGGAAAAGAGCCTTTAATCAAATTCTTTACCATGTACAATCATAAAATAGTCTAATATATTCATTTTTTCCACAGACATAGCTACTACCGTGGAAAACTAAAACTTTTGAAATAGGAAAAGAGCCTTTAATCACATTCTTTACCATTTGTAATCATAAAATAGTCTAATATCTTCATTTTTTCAACATACGTAGCTATTTTCCTCGAAAACTAAAACTTTTGAAATAGGAAAAGAGCCTTTAATCACATTCTTTACCATTTGCAATCATAGAATAGTCTAATATTTTCATTTTTTCCACAGACAAAGCTATTACCCTCGAAAACTAAAACTTGTGACATAGGAAAAGAGCCTTTAATCACATTCTTTACCATTTGCAATCATAAATAGTCTAATATCTTCATTTTTTCAACATACGTAGCTATTACCCTCGAAAACTAAAACTTTTGGAATAGGAAAAGAGCCTTTAATCACATTCTTTACCATTTGCGATCTTAAAATAGTCTAATATCTTCATTTTTTCAAAATAAGTAGCTATTACCCTCGAAAACTAAAACTTTTGAAATAAGAAAAGAGCCTTTAATCACATTCTTTACCATTTGCAATCATAAAATTGTCTAATATCTTCATTTTTTCAACATACGTAGCTATTACCCTCGAAAACTAAAACTTTTGAAATAGGAAAAGAGCCTTTAATCACATTCTTTACCATGTGCAATCCTAAAATAGTCTAATATCTTCATTTTTTCCACAGACCTAGCTATTACCCTTGAAAACTAAAACTTTTGAAATAGGAAAGAGCCTTTAATCACATTCTTTACCATTTGCAATCATAAAATAGTCTAATATCTTCATTTTTTCAACATTCGTAGCTATTACCCTCGAAAACTAAAACTTTTGAAATAGTAAAAGAACCTTTAATCACATTCTTTACCATTTGCAATCATAAAATAGTCTAATATCTTCATTTTTTCCACAGACAAAGCTATTACCCTCGAAAACTAAAACTTTTGAAATAGGAAAAGAGCCTTTGAAAGAGCCTTGTTGAAACAATGAAGATATTAGACTATTTTATGTATTTTAATATGTATTTAAATATATTTTATATTTAATATCTTCATTTTTTCAACATACGTAGCTATTACCCTCGAAAACTAAAATTACAATCATAAAATAGTCTAATATATTCATTTTTTTCCACAGACAAAGCTATTACCCTCGAAAACTAAAACTTTTGAAATAGGAAAAGAGCTTTAATCACATTCTTTACCATTTGCAATCATAAAATAGTCTAATATCTTCATTTTTTCAACATACATAGCTATTACCCTCGAAAACTAAAACTTTTGAAATAGTAAAAGAGCCTTTAATCACATTCTTTACAATTTGCAATCATAAAATAGTCTAATATCTTCATTTTTTCTACAGACAAAGCTATTACCCTCGAAACTAAAACTTTTGAAATAGGAAAAGAGCCTTAAATCACATTGTTTACCATTTGCAATCATAAAATAGTCTAATATCTTCATTTTTTCAACATACGTAGCTATTACCCTCGAAAACTAAAACTTTTGAAATAGGAAAAGAGCCTTTAATCACATTCTTTACCAGTGCAATCATAAAATTGTCTAATATCTTCATTTTTTCCACAGACAAAGCTCTTACTCCCGAAAACTAAAACTTTGAAATAGGAAAAGAGCCTTTAATCACATTCTTTACCATTTGCAATCATAAAATAGTCTAATATCTTCATTTTTTCCATAGACATAGCTATTACCCTCGAAAACTAAAACTTTTGACATAGGAAAAGAGCCTTTAAGCACATTCTTTACCATGTGCAATCATAAAATAGTCTGATATCTTCATTTTTTCCACAGACTTAGCTATTACCCTCGAAAACTAAAACTTTTGACATAGGAAAGGAGCCTTTAAGCACGTTATTTAATCATAAAATAGTCTAATATCTTCATTTTTTCAACATACGTAGCTCTTACCCTCGAAAACTAAAACTTTTGAAATAGAAAAAGAGCCTTTAATCACATTCTTTACCATTTGAAATCATAAATAGTCTAATATCTTCATTTTTTCAACATACGTAGCTATTACCCTCGAAAACTAAAACTTTTGAAACAGGAAAAGAGCCTTTAATCACATTCTTTACCATTTGCAATCATAAAATAGTCTAATATCTTCATTTTTTCAACATACGTAGCTATTACGCTCGAAAACTAAAACTTTTGAAATAGGAAAAGAGCCTTTAATCACATTCTTTACCATTTGGAATCATAAAATAGTCTATATCTTCATTTTTCAACAAACGTAGCTATTACCCTCGAAAACTAATACTTTTGAAATAGGAAAAGAGCCTTTAATCACATTCTTTACCATTTGCAATCATAAAATAGTCTAATATCTTCATTTTTTCCACAGACAAAGCTATTACCCTCGAAACTAAAACTTTTGAAATAGGAAAAGAGCCTTAAATCACATTCTTTGCCATTTGCAATCATAAAATAGTCTAATATCTTCATTTTTTCAACATACGTAGCTATTACCCTCGAAAACTAAAACTTTTGAAATAGGAAAAGAGCCTTTAATCACATTCTTTACCATGTGCAATCATAAAATTGTCTAATATCTTCATTTTTTCCACAGACAAAGCTCTTACTCCGAAAAGTAAAACTTTTGAAATAGGAAAAGAGCCTTTAATCACATTCTTTACCATTTGCAATCATAAAATAGTCTAATATCTTCATTTTTTCCATAGACATAGCTATTACCCTCGAAAACTAAAACTTTTGACATAGGAAAAGAGCCTTTAAGCACATTCTTTACCATGTGCAATCATAAAATAGTCTAATATCTTCATTTTTTCCACAGACTTAGCTATTACCCTCGAAAACTAAAACTTTTGACATAGGAAAAGAGCCTTTAAGCACATTATTTAATCATAAAATAGTCTAATATCTTCATTTTTTCAACATACGTAGCTATTACCATCGAAAACTAAACTTTTGAAATAGGAAAAGAGCCTTTAATCACATTCTTTACCATTTGAAATCATAAAATAGTCTAATATCTTCATTTTTTCAACATACGTAGCTATTACCCTCGAAAACTAAAACTTTTGAAATAGGAAAAGAGCCTTTAATCACATTCTTTACCATTTGCAATCATAAAATAGTCTAATATCTTCATTTTTTCAACATACGTAGCTATTACCCTCGAAAACTAAAACTTTTGAAATAGTAAAAGAGCCTTTAATCACATTCTTTACCATTTGCAATCATAAAATAGTCTAATATCTTCATTTTTTCCACAGACAAAGCTATTACCCTCGAAACTAAAACTTTTGAAATAGGAAAAGAGCCTTAAATCACAATCTTTACCATTTGCAATCATAAAATAGTCTAATATCTTCATTTTTTCAACATACGTAGCTATTACCCCTCGAAAACTAAAACTTTTGAAATAGGAAAAGAGCCTTTAATCACATTCTTTACCATGTGCAATCATAAAATTGTCTAATATCTTCATTTTTCCACAGACAAAGCTCTTACTCCGAAAACTAAAACTTTTGAAATAGGAAAAGAGCCTTTAATCACATTCTTTACCATTTGCAATCATAAATAGTCTAATATCTTCATTTTTTCCATAGACATAGCTATTACCCTCGAAAACTAAAACTTTTGACATAGGAAAAGAGCCTTTAAGCACATTCTTTACCATGTGCAATCATAAAATAGTCTAATATCTTCATTTTTTCCACAGACTTAGCTATTACCCTCGAAAACTAAAACTTTTGACATAGGAAAAGAGCCTTTAAGCACATTATTTAATCATAAAATAGTCTAATATCTTCATTTTTTCAACATTCGTAGCTCTTACCCTCGAAAACTAAAACTTTTGAAATAGGAAAAGAGCCTTTAATCACATTCTTTACCATTTGAAATCATAAAATAGTCTAATATCTTCATTTTTTCAACATACGTAGCTATTACCCTCGAAAACTAAAACTTTTGAAACAGGAAAAGAGCCTTTAATCACATTCTTTACCATTTGCAATCATAAAATAGTCTAATATCTTCATTTTTTCAACATACGTAGCTATTACCCTCGAAAACTAAAACTTTTGAAATAGGAAAAGAGCCTTTAATCACATTCTTTACCATTTGCAATCATAAAATAGTCTAATATCTTCATTTTTTCAACATACGTAGCTATTACCCTCGAAAACTAAAACTTTTGAAATAGTAAAAGAGCCTTTAATCACATTCTTTACCATTTGCAATCATAAAATAGTCTAATATCTTCATTTTTTCCACAGACAAAGCTATTACCCTCGAAACTAAAACTTTTGAAATAGGAAAAGAGCCTTAAATCACATTCTTTACCATTTGCAATCATAAAATAGTCTAATATCTTCATTTTTTCAACATACGTAGCTATTACCCTCGAAAACTAAAACTTTTGAAATAGGAAAAGAGCCTTTAATCACATTCTTTACCATGTGCAATCATAAATTGTCTAATATCTTCATTTTTTCCACAGACAAAGCTCTTACTCCCGAAAACTAAAACTTTTGAAATAGGAAAAGAGCCTTTAATCACATTCTTTACCATTTGCAATCATAAAATAGTCTAATATCTTCATTTTTTCCATAGACATAGCTATTACCCTCGAAAACTAAAACTTTTGACATCGGAAAAGAGCCTTTAAGCACATTCTTTACCATGTGCAATCATAAAATAGTCTAATATCTTCATTTTTTCCACAGACTTAGCTATTACCCTCGAAAACTAAAACTTTTGACATAGGAAAAGAGCCTTTAAGCACGTTATTTAATCATAAAATAGTCTAATATCTTCATTTTTTCAACATACGTAGCTCTTACCCTCGAAAACTAAAACTTTTGAAATAGGAAAAGAGCCTTTAATCACATTCTTTACCATTTGAAATCATAAATAGTCTAATATCTTCATTTTTTCAACATACGTAGCTATTACCCTCGAAAACTAAAACTTTTGAAACAGGAAAAGAGCCTTTAATCACATTCTTTACCATTTGCAATCATAAAATAGTCTAATATCTTCATTTTTTCAACATACGTAGCTATTACGCTCGAAAACTTAAACTTTTGAAATAGGAAAAGAGCCTTTAATCACATTCTTTACCATTTGGAATCATAAAATAGTCTAATATCTTCATTTTTCAACAAATGTAGCTATTACCATCGAAAACTAATACTTTTGAAATAGGAAAAGAGCCTTTAATCACATTCTTTACCATTTGCAATCATAAAATAGTCTAATATCTTCATTTTTTTCCACAGACAAAGCTATTACCCTCGAAACTAAAACTTTTGAAATAGGAAAAGAGCCTTAAATCACATTCTTTACCATTTGCAATCATAAAATAGTCTAATATCTTCATTTTTTCAACATACGTAGCTATTACCCTCGAAAACTAAAACTTTTGAAATAGGAAAAGAGCCTTTAATCACATTCTTTACCATGTGCAATCATAAAATTGTCTAATATCTTCATTTTTTCCACAGACAAAGCTCTTACTCCCGAAAACTAAAACTTTTGAAATAGGAAAAGAGCCTTTAATCACATTCTTTACCATTTGCAATCATAAAATAGTCTAATATCTTCATTTTTTTCCATAGACATAGCTATTACCCTCGAAAACTAAAACTTTTGACATAGGAAAAGAGCCTTTAAGCACATTCTTTACCATGTGCAATCATAAAATAGTCTAATATCTTCATTTTTTCCACAGACTTAGCTATACCCTCGAAAACTAGAACTTTTGACATAGGAAAAGAGCCTTAAGCACATTATTTAATCATAAAATAGTCTAATATCTTCATTTTTTCAACATACGTAGCTCTTACCCTCGAAAACTAAACTTTTGAAATAGGAAAAGAGCCTTTAATCACATTCTTTACCATTTGAAATCATAAAATAGTCTAATATCTTCATTTTTTCAACATACGTAGCTATTACCCTCGAAAACTAAAACTTTTGAAACAGGAAAAGAGCCTTTAATCACATTCTTTACCATTTGCAATCATAAAATAGTCTAATATCTTCATTTTTTCAACATACGTAGCTATTACCCTCGAAAACTAAACTTTTGAAATAGGAAAAGAGCCTTAATCACATTCTTTACCATTTGGAATCATAAAATAGTCTAATATCTTCATTTTTCAACAAACGTAGCTATTACCCTCTAAAACTAATACTTTTGAAATAGGAAAAGAGCCTTTAATCACATTCTTTGCCATGTGCAATCATAAAATAGTCTAATATCTTCATTTTTTCAACATACTTAGCTATTACCCTCGAAAACTAAAACTTTTGACATAGGAAAAGAGCCATTAATCACATTCTTTACCATTTGCAATCATAAAATAGTCTAGTATCTTCATTTTTTCAACATACGTAGCTATTACCCTCGAAAACTAGATATTTTGAAATAGGAAAAGAGCCTTTAATCACATTCTTTACCATTTGCAATCATAAAATAGTCTAATATCAGGAACCACATCAAATAAAAAAAAACTTAATCAGTGGATCCAATCTATTGTATTTTGGGAATTATTGGGGACCCCAACTTGACAAGGAATTTCTTATCAGGAGTTGTCTACTTTCAAAATTGTGTTCACAAACTAGTGCACACTATACACAGTTGACGGGTCTTGCGAAGTGTACCTTATGTGTTACAAAGAAATATGGTGTCGTAAACAAAAGGTCTTTATCCTTTTCGCCACTGTAACATGAGTTGATTCAAAATATAGAAATTTCGCAGATTATTAATAATGATGTTTCTTGACAGTAATTATAGTAATAAACCTGACTTGTAATAGAGATTTCATGAATTAATAAAATTTCATATAAAGTATATCTAATAACACATATGAGGAAATAGCCTACCTAAATAGTAGGTACTGCATCAAATAAAAAAAAAAACTTAATCAGTTGATCCAACCTATATATAACTGATATCAAGCGTTGCTTTAAACGTTAACACTTCAAAGTCCAAAGAAGACACTGGCATATCCAGGGTGGAGGACTTCACACCCGACCATAAATTTTCCGTTTTTCACTCTTTTATAAGTAAATTTGTCAATCTGGTCAATTATTGGCGTCCTCTTCAAATTATCTCCCCCCCCCCCAATTTTGCTTACTGGTGCCCTTGTCATACTCCCCCCCCCCCAAGATTTTGCTCCAGATCCGCCCTGAAAGAAGATATGCTAAATGTTTACCATACAAGAGCCGTTTTTGTTTATTTTTGAATAGCTTTATATTAAGCCCTAAAAAGCTCTTTCAAACACACAAATTTTTGGCGCAGACAAATTAGTCAGATCAATTTTCCCTTTTGGCGTGAATGGTACACAAGTTGTTATCCTCAAAAAGTCCAACTAAATACACCTCGCTGGCTTCTTGTAAGGCCTTCACAGCCAAACTCTGGAACCTCAAGTCAGTTTTGAAATCCTGGGCAATCTCTCGCACAAGTCTCTGAAAGGGCAATTTCCTTATTAAGAGTTCGGTACTCTTTTGATAGCGACAAATTTCTCTCAGGGCTAAGGTTCCAGGCCTGTATCTGTGTGGGTTTTTCACCCCTCCGGTAGCAGGAGCCGACTTAAGTGCTGCCTTGGTCGCAAAGACCAAGACCTCAAGAATTTTTATTTAATCTCGGACAAGAAACAAGTAATAATTTTACTGTTATTGTAGCTACTTCAGAATTGAAAGTTTCAGTCGGATTATCAAAATCTTTAGATAAAATACTTTGAAATTAGAGCTTTTCGCACGGAGCTAATCATAAGAACCACAACGGAGACCGAAATTTTTCGGTAGCAGGAGCCGACTTACGTGCTGCCTTGGTCGCAAGCTGCTTTCTAGGTGCCTTTCCGCCCGTTGATTTTGTTGTAGTTTGTTTGGCCTAGCCATGTTGATAGTTTGCCTCTATTTAAAAGAACGAATAAATGAAATGAATCAATACCTAGTGGCTATATTTATACGGAGCACCAGCCGCGCGACAGAGTCACATTTGACGGAAAAGACTTTAATAGTATAAATTGAGAGGGCTTTGAAGAAAATTTCTTAGTTTGACAAAAACTTTACAGCTGTTGACGACTCCACCGAATTTAATATGACAGGAAGAGATAAGGGGCTTGGAAAACATTGCGCAAAACGTCATCGCAAAGTTCTTCGTGACACTATCCATGGTATCACAAAGCCAGCTATCAGAAGACTGGCTCGCCGCAGTGGCGCAGTGGCACTGGCTCGCACAGAACATGGAAAGAGAAAGACAGTAACTGCAATGGATGTAGTCTACGCTCTGTAGCGTCAAGGTCGTACATTGTATGGCCTGGGTGGTTAATGGTCCCCCTGAACTGTCCCCCTACCAAACGGCCTTTTTAAAGGCCACCAAATCTTTTAGACACTTTCTAGCTGTAGAGTCTGCCAAGCCCACAGCGCCGGAGCAACATTAAAACTTAAAACAAACAAAAATTACTCCTTATATGAAAAGGGCTTTTCCTCCTCAACGCCAGGCTCTTTACGCTAATGTTTCTTACTGTTTTAAAAATAGAGTTAAGAGAAAGAGTCAAACTTTAGCGAAAAGAGCGAGGCGCTGAGGAGGAAAAGCCCCATTCATATACGGAGTAATTTCTGTTTGTTTTAAGTTTTAATTTTGCTTAATAATAAGTTTAAATTTTTATTTAATCTCGTACAAGAAAAAAGTGGATGCCATGGATATTCCGTGGTAGCCACAATACTTGGCTGGGTAGAGAATTTAATATGGCGAAACCCTATAGGAAAGTGTATTCTCCTAATGAACCCTTGTTTTGGGTTGTTGCCTCTGAATTATTTGTCTTTATTGTTTCTATTGTTTGGTAAATGACGACTTATACTTATTTATGGATGATTGTATGGATGAGTAGGGTTAAGGCCGCCTTCAAGTGCTGGTCTATATTAGTCACTAATTTAGGAAAACAATTTTGTTTTCTCTTCTGTCTCTTTCATGTTTTTTTTTTGTGCTGTTGCATTGGTGATTTCTCTTTTCATGATATATATATATATATATATATATATATATATATATATATATATATATATATATATATATATATATACTTGTTTTTAACTACCTAATACTTGCGAATATACAACATTCTTTGCTGTCCCATTGTCTGTGCATATAAAAAGATTGTCAGGTTTACCGACTCTTGAACATGCAACATATAATTTTCCGAGGGAAAACAATCCGTATTCAGATCTATACCGCATTTTTCTAATGATTGCCCTTGAGCTTTTTTGATGGTGATTGCTAATCAAAAATTTCCTGTGTCCCAGTCGTAATTTATATATCCCTTCTGTTCCCTTCCGGCGTCCCTATTATAATTGTGTCCCTGTGCCCCAGTCGTCCTTTATATTCCCTGTGTCCCGGTCTTTATTTGTGTCACAGTGTCTCGGTTTGTAATTTTCTTTGAGTGTCCTGGTCGTCATTTTTATTCCCTGCGTCTCGGTCGTCATTTGTGCCCCGTTGTCCAAGTTTGTAATTTCTCTTTGAGTGTCCCGGTCATCATTTATATTCCTTGGTTCTCGGATGTCATTTGTGTCCTGGTGTCCCAGTCTATAACGTCATAAAGGCTTCAACGACTCTGGTCGTGCAGCCAGTTGTAGAAGTTTAACTTTTCCTGAGGCGCAAGCCATTACAATTGTTTCTCCATTAAATTTCAAGGCCATGCAATAGGGACTAATTTTAGACGTACTCCCGATTTCAACACATCTAGTCAAGCTTTAATCATCAACTGGGCTGTACCTGAATGCTAGGCGATAGTTTTGACGTTGCTCCCTGTGTCCCGCTGTCCCGGTTGTTATTTTTGTCCCGGTCGTCATTTGTATTCCGGTGTCCCGGTCTATAATTTCTCTTTGAGTGTCCCGGTCGTCATTTATATTACCTGTGTCCCGGTCGTCATTTGTGTCCCGGTGCTTTGTTGATTGTGATTGCTAATAGAACATTCCCTGTGTCCCCGTCTTCATTTATATATCCCCCTCTGCCCCCGGTGTCCCCATTGTAGTTGTTTCCCTGTGTCCCGGTCGTCATTTGTGTCCCGGTGTCCCAGTCTGTAATTTCTCTTTGAGTGTTGCGGTCGTCATTTATATTCCCTGTGTCCCAGTTTCCCGGTCGTCATTTTTGTCCGGTCGTCATTTGTGTTCCGGTATCCCGGTCTTTAATTTCTCTTGAGTGTCCTGGTCGTCATTTATATTTCTGTGTCCCGGTTGTCATTTGTGTCCCGGTTCTTTGTTGATGGTGATTGCTAATCGAACATTCCTTGTCTCCTGGTCACTTTCTCTTTGAGTGTTCCTTTCGTCATTTTTATTCCCTATGTCCCGGTGTCCCGGTCGTCATTTGTGTCCCGATTTCGAGGTCTGTAATTTCGTCAGTCGTCAAGACATGACGTAGGTCAACACACAAACATGACGTTAATCGACAGACACACATACAACTTATTTTTATATATATCTACTAGCTGTTGGAATTTGCTGTCTACCAGCAAATTTTAGTACTTTTATATATCTACTAGTAAATCTTACTAGCAAATTTTCTACTAGCAAATTTTATAGATCTACAAACAAATTTTCAATTCGTATTCAGATCTTTACCTCATTATTTTAATGATGTGTCCCTTTGTCCCTGTAGTTATTTATAGTCCCTGTGTCTCGGTCGTCATTTATATTCCCTGTGTCCCAGCGTCCCGGTCGTCATTTGTTTCCCGGTGTCCCGGTCTGTAATTTCTCTTCGAACAATCCCTGTGTCTCGGTCGTCATTTATATATCTTCCCTGTACCCCCGTCGTCCCCTTTGTAGTTGTGTCACTGTGTCCCGGTCGTCATTTATATTCCCTGTGTCCCGGTGTCCCAGTCTGTAATTTCTCTTTGAGGTTCCCGGTCTTCATTTATATTCCCTGTATCCCCGTGTTCCGGTCGTCATTTGTGTCCCGGTCTGTAATTTCATCAGTTGACAAACATGACGTCAGTCGACAAACAATTTCATGACGCATACAGCTCAATCCTTACAATGACGTCAGTCGACACACCTGACGTCACTCGACAGACACACAGACAACTTATTTATATATATATATATATATATAGCTGTTGGGGGGGGGGGCTCTGGGGGCATCGCGCCCCCAAGCCCCCCGCGCGCGTAAGTCGTTACACGCCATATTAGTTACCTGCCATTGTAGTTGTGTCCCTGTGTCCCACCTGTGAATCGAGATAGATATAAATATATATATTTTTTTAACTAAATAAAACTTGCGAATATACAACATTCTTCGCTGTCCAATTTAACTACGTAAAACCTAAGAATATACAACATTCTTCCATGTCCCATCGTTTGTGCATATAAATAGATTGTTAGGTTTACCGACTCTTGGACATGCAACATAAAATTGTCCATGGGAAAAGCAATCCGTATTCAGATTTATACCTGATTATT
>NW_027067434.1:0-13161 GCF_032884065.1 Artemia franciscana | reverse complement strand
AAAACCATCACTTGGCGTCCTCCAAGTTTGGGACCTTATTTTGCAATATTAGCTCTAATTTGGAATCAAAAACCGCAGATATTCCTAACTACACATTTTGATTAATTTTTTTTCTTAAATACGTAAATATTTCTATTTTGAACTTCCATGCAGCAAAAGTAGCTTTAAGTGTATAATCAATTAACTCAGAAACCCTAAAATAAGAGATTTGGAGAAAATCGAGTCCTTGTATGCAGATATACCCTTAGTTCGCTTTAATATAGGAAAAAAAAATAGCTTAATCTGTGTGACCGAAATTCACATAAAATATACAAAATTTAGAGATGGGGCTCATGGAAGGAAATGCGTCCAAAACCATCACTTGGCGTCCTCCAAGTTGTACAGATTGAAAATCCTTCCATAACTTGTTAAATTATAGGCATTTAATGAGTTTCTTAAATAATACCTGAAGAGCCATGAGACAAAAGAGGTAAAACATGTCTATTTTTGCCGAGTCAAGGATGGAAGATGGATGTTGGAAGACCAAGGGTGCTTCAATTACAGAAATTAAAAACCTAGCATGAAAAACAATCCAACAAATTGTAACATGTCCTCGTTTTTAAAATAAATAATTGATGTATTTTAAATTTTGAAAGTGCATATTTCAATGTTAGCCTTGGATCTGCAATCAATAAGCTCAGAAGCCGACAAATAAAATTATTGGTGAAAATTTAATTCCCTTTTCAAATTATACACGTTACGTGTTTTGATTTAGAGCAGTTACTACAAACGACTCACTGAAGCACTGAACCCCTGAGGACGACATCGCTGCGCACTCGTCTTCCATTCCTATCTGTTCAAAGCTTCGCTATTTTCATCCTGTCATAAAGTCCAAATTTCTTTTCAACACTTCCTTATGAACTATTCCCATATCATTTAGGGACGATCTACTTTTCGTCTGAACCCAGAGTGTTTTTTTACTAAACCACTTTCTTTTTTTATGCAGCAGCAGCTGAAACCTAGTAAAAATTGTATCTCGGCTCATATAAGCACTTTTTTAAAAGGTGGACTTTTAAAGAAATTGTTTAAGTGATAAATATTTCCTATGTGACGCTATTATAGAACTCGTAATTTGCAATCAAATTCGAATGAAGCTTTCTTTCTTCTAGCTGCATAAAATATATAAAAAGATTAGGGGATGTTGCAATCGGATATTGCAGAGGAAAAAGGTTGCCAGGATTTGGCTAAACTCCCTGGTCAATAAAAGATATTATTCTACTAATTTATATTTACTAAAAATAATAATGTATTCAAAAATAAACAACTGTCAATAACAATATAAACAATATTAGTCTACTTGCCTCTCTTTCCACCCTCATGATTACAAGAAATTGTATTGTTAAGAAGTTTTTTTTTCTTTAAATTAATATACAATAATGTTGATCCACATCTGTCCCTCAATCTTAACAATGTACATGATATAAAGCAAATTTTGGCTATTTATCTTTCTTAAGTATGTAAATAATAGTAAAATAATATAGTAAATAAAGCAAATAAATACAAATGAGGAGTTATTTTTTTTTAGAATCTGTAGGAAGACATGTATGACAAACAACCTTAGTTGAACTTGCTAAAGAATCAAATTGCTGAACTAGTTTGAAGAAAGCCCGAAACTTCTGGTGTGCCTGACTTGAAAGAGAATATAGATGGCATTAGTAGTCGATGGAAGGATCTGATGGATAAGATGAAGATTCACGCTGGTCTCCTAGAAAAATCAAAAGAGTCCCAAGAACTGTGCGATCACCTCAACAATTGGCTTTCGACCACAAAAGCACAACTGGGTCGATAAAATAAAACCATTTTCGGACTGAGGTCAAAATTTCATTAGAAGCTATGACAGTACTTAAATCTTCGATCAAGTTATCTTGTTGATCCTATTTATTGTCTTTACTCGATTAGAAAAAAAAACAAAAAAAACAAAGGAGACCAGAATTTAGATCAAAAGCTTTTACTGGTTTCGTTATGTCATTTATTTTCTTTAGTTCATCTACATAAATTAAAACTGATTTGAGAAAATGGTTGCATTTACCAATGATATATTCTTTCATGCATTTTACGTTACTTCCATCAGTCGGTTCACTTAGTAATTATTATAAAAACGTACTTAACCAACTGGTTGTAAAACTTAGAGGGGAGGGGAGGCGTATAAGGACATTCAATCTGTATTAATGATTTGAAAATAAGCCCGTGGCTCTTCGAACGCCTATTAGCTTTTAGCAGATATGTAGGCGTGTTGTACCTTGTTTGAACTTTAAAACAGATTTTGAATCTGTATGATTGGGAAACGAAGACAAGTCATTAGCCCCTCCAACACCCCAATCCATATCTACTTTTCTAGCAGAGTGGAAGGCATGTTACACATTGTTCGAACGGAAATAATGTGAAGACTTTCAGAATGCATGGCTCGGAAACCACATTGGGCCACCATGTGTTACCAGTATAGTAGTCTATTCGCGTCTATAAACCCACCAAGCAAAAATAAACTGCATGTATTTTATTCAAGTCGCGCAAGATGATTTGCTAGGTGGCGAAAGAGAGCATTGGCTAGTATCCGTCAGTAAATAAATTAGTTTCCCCCATCATTGGTATCGCGTATTCTAAAACGTCAAGGAACACAAGAAACTGATAAGAGACGAATTTGTGCGGTTTTAATATGTAATTTTAAGTATAAACTACTAACGCACTTGATAGTTCAGCTTTACCTGCAGAAGTACCATTCAAAATATGCCTCAGCCTAATAGATTAAAATTTTAATTTCAATTAAGGATCTATGTTAACTAGAATATAACGTAAAAACTTTCTGAGAGCAGATATATTGATTTGTTTTCACCGGCTTTCATTTGACTATCAAACAGTTTGTGGTAAAGAACTGTAAGTAGGGAGCGACCCAGCTTATTATTCTGATTAAATAAAACCACAACTTTTCTTAACTTCAAGTAAAGAGCGACATTAAAACATAAAACGAACAAAAATTATTCCGAATATAAAAGGGATTGTTTCCTCCTCAACGCCTCGCTCTTTACGTTAAAGTTTGACTCTTAATAACAATTCTACTTTTTAAAACAATAAAAAACTAGCATGAAGCGCGAGGCGTTGAGGAGGGAACAACCTTTTTCATATACGGAATAATTTGTTCGTTTTAAGTTTTAAGGTCGCTCCTTACTTGAAGTTAAAAAAAAAACAATTTTTTTTATTTAATTTCTGAACGATTTTGAATTAATGCATGTTTTGATTTTGGCTCACCGCACATGAGTAATTAAAACAAAATTTGCATATTAAGTTTTTGTGGCTAAATGGTTTTCTCATAGTTTTGATCGGACGATTTTGATAAATAAAAGGGGTGGGGGAGAAGGCCTAGTGCCCTCAAATTTTTGGTTACTTAGAAAGGCAACTAGAACTTTTTATTTTTTTACAAACGTTTTTATTAGTAATAAATAAACGTAACTTTTATTACTTCTATATTTGTATATTTTTATTATGTATATGAAGGGGTCTGCCCCCTAGTCAACAGCTTGGTCTTTGCACTAAAGCTTGAATTTTATCCCAATTCTATAAGAATGACCCCTGAATCACAAAGGCTGTCGAATAAATAGTTGAAATTACTAAAAATACTATAGTGTAAAGAGCGTGGTATTGTGGAGGAGACGAACCCCTTATATACGTAATAATTTCTGTTCGCATTAGGTTTTAATGTTGCTTCTTACTTCCAGCTGAATAAAAACTTTTTTTTATTTATTTTCTCATTGTTTTTTTTTTTTAATAATGCTATAAAATCCGGCATCCACTTCATGGAAATTCTCTTCCCTCATGATAAATTCCTCCATGGAAAGATCCTCGCATGTAACCAACTCCTCCCGCCCCCCCCCCCAAGCGAAAATGTCCCCCTGAAAATGTCTGTACAATTCCCAATAACCAAGTATATATGTAAGCAATGGTAAAAAATTTGTAACTTGCAGCCCCTCCCCCGGGGATTTTGGAGGATTAAGCCATCCCGAAAGACATAATTACTAGGTTTTTCGACTATGCTGAACGAAATGGCTATCTAAAAATTTTGATCCCGTGACTTTGGGAAAAAATGAGTTTGGGAGGGGGCCTAGGTGCCCTCCATTTTTTTGTCACTTAAAAAGGACACTAGAACTTTTAGTTTCCGTTAGAATGAGCCCTCTTGCGACGTTCTAGGACTACTTGGTCGATACAATCACCCCTGAAAAAAAACACGCATCCGTGATCTGTCTTCTGGCAAAAAATGAAAAATTCTGTATTTTTGTAGACAGGATCTTGAGACTTCTACGTTAGGGTTCTCTGATACGCTGAATCTGACGGTGTGATTTTCGTTAAGATTCAATGACTTTTAGGAGGTATTTTCCCTATTTTCTAAAATAAAGCAAATTTTTTAAGGCTCGTAACTTTTGATGGGCATGACTAAACTTAATAAAACTTATATATCTAAAATAAACATAAAAATACGATTCTTTTGATATAACTATTGGTATAAAAATTACATTCTTTAGAGTTTCGGTTACTATTGAACCTGGTCGCTCCTTACTATAGTTTGTTACCACGAATTGCTTGATTTCAAATATATAAGTTTCATTAGGTTTAGTCTTACCCATTCAAGACTACGAGTCTGATAAAATTTGCCTGATTATAGAAAAGGGGGGAAAACACCCCCTAAAAGTCAGAGAATTTTAATGACAATCATACCATCAGATCGAACGAATTAGAAAACCCTGCTGCAACAGTTTAAAGCTCCTATCTGCGAAAATGTGGAATTTTGTATTTTTTGCCAGAAGAAAGATCACAGAAGCGTTTTTATTTATCACAGGGGTGATCGTATCAACCCAGTGGTCCTAGAATATCTTGGAGGGTCATTCGAACGGAAATTAAAATATCTAGTGCCCATTTTAAGCGACCAAAAAGATTGGAGGGCAACTAGGCCCCCTCGCAGTCCCTTTTTTTCCAATTAGCTTGATTAAAATTTTGAGATAGCCATTTCGTTCATAATAATTGAAAGGACCAATAACTATGCCTTTGGAATAACATGAACCCCTCACAGCCCCAGGGTAAAGATCTTTAAGCTATAAAACTTGCCCATTGATTACGCATAGTATTTGTTATTGGGAAGTATGCATACAAGTTTGGGTAAGGGACGGGGAAGAATTTTCCAGGGGTGAACTTGTCCGAGGAAGTCACACATTGAGAGAATTTGCCAGAATTCCTAAACAATTTTTTTTTTATATGTCATGCTTTCTCTTTTCTGTCTCAGTTTTACACTTGGAGTTGTTAAGCGTAATTGACCGGGATAAATTTTCACCGGGATTGAAGTGTCTAAAGGATATTTCCGTGGGGAAGAGGATTTCTTCTTGGAGGTGGGCCAGATTTCCTGGCATTATTTAAAAACAATCGGAATATAAATAAAAAACACATTTTTTTCAACTGAAAATAAGGAGCAACATTAAAACTTTAAACGAACAGAAATTATTATGTATATGAACAGGATTGCCCCCTCCTCAATACCTCGCTCTGTATGCTAAAGTTTGAATTGTGTCCCAATTCTTTAAGAACGACTTCTGAAACAAAAGTCGTTTGATTAGAATAATTAGAAGCTTTTTAAAAGTAATAAATAACTTTAGCGTAAAGAGCAAGGTATTGAGGAGGGGGTAAACTCCTTTATATACATAATAATTTCTCTTCATTTTAAATTTTAATGTCGCTCCTTAATTTCAACCGAAAAAACTTCCTTTTTTCATTTAATTAAAATAATTAAGACAAGTTTAGTATCTCAAGCACAGGCTAGTTAGAAAAGAAAAGTATACAAACACATTTACTGTATCCTTTTGGCAAGAACCATTTTTTCAATTTTGGCCAATTTAAAGAACAATATAGATAATAGAAAATAATTCAGATAATAATCAATTTAGGCTTCAATTAGGTTTGTGGTTTTTCTGAGCGTCGCTAGATTACGTAGGCTCTTTTTCGTCTTTTTCTGAGACTAACGCGAAGTTTCCATACATAGTCGTATATGCTCTACTCTCCACGTGTGCACAGTAGACTTGTTTTCAAATTTATCAAACAGTTCGTGGTAACGAACTGTAGTAAGGAGCGACCCGGCTCAATAGTAACCAAAACTCTAAAGAATTGAATTTTGATATCAATAGCTACATCAAAAGAATCGCATTTTAATGCTGATTTTAAATATATAAGTTTCAACAAGTTTAGTCCTACCCATCAAAAGCTACGAGCCTGAGAAAATGTGCCTTATTTATGAAAATAGGGGGAAACACCCCCTAAAAGTCGTAGGATCTTAACGAAAATGACACCATCAGATTCAGCGTATCAGAGAACCCTACTGTAGAAGTTTCAAGCTCCTATCTACAAAAATGTGGAATTTTGTATTTTTTGCCAGAAGACAAATCACGGGTACGTGTTTATTTGTTTGTTTTTTTTTTTTGTTTTTTTTTTTTTTACCCAGGGGTCATCGTATCGACCAAGTAGTCCTAGAATGTCGCAAGAGGGCTCATTCTAACGGAAATGAAAAGTTCTAGTGCCCTTTTTAAGTGACCAAAAAATTTGGAGGGCATCTAGGCCCCCTCCCACGCTCATTTTTTCCCAAAGTAAACGGATCAAAATTTTGAGATAGCCATTTTGTTCAGCATAGTCGAAAACAATAATAACTATGTCTTTGGGGATGATTTACTCCCCTACTCTCCCTAGGGGAGGGGCTGCAAGTTACAAACTTTGACTAGTGTTTACATATAATAATGGTTATTGGGAAGTGTACAGACGTTTTCAGGGGGATTTTATTTTATTTGGAGGTGGGGCTGAGGAGAGGGGGCTATGTTTGAGGATCTTTCCTTGGAGGAATCTGTCATGGGGGAAGAAACATTCAATGAAAAGGGCGCAGGATTCTCTAGAATCAAACAGTTCGTGGTAACGAACTGTAGTAAGGAGCGATCCGGCTCAATAGTAACCAAAACTCTAAAAAATTGAATTTTGATATCAATAGCTACATCAAAAGAATCGCATTTTAATGCTGATTTTAAATATATAAGTTTCATCAAGTTTAGTCTTAGCCATTAAAAGTTACGAGCCTGAGAAAATTTGCCTTATTTAGGAAAATAGGGGGAAACACCCCCTAAAAGTCGTAGGATCTTAACGAAAATGACACCATCAGATTCAGCGTATCAGAGAACCCCATTGTGGAAGTTTCAAGCTCCTATCTACAAAAATGTGGAATTTTGCATTTTTTGCCAGAAGACAAATCACGGGTGCGTGTTTATTTGTTTGTTTTTTTTTTTGTTTTTTTTTGTTTTTTTTTCCCAGGGGTCATCGTATCGACCAAGTGGTCCTAGAATGTCGCAAGAGGGCTCATTCTAACGGAAATGAAAAGTTCTAGTGCCCTTTTTAAGTGACCAAAAAAATTGGAGGGCATCTAGGCCCCCTCCCACGCCCATTTTTTCCCAAAGTCAACGGATTAAAATTTTGAGATAGCCATTTTGTTTAGCATAGTCGAAAATCATAATAACTATGTTTTTGGGGAAGACTTACTCCCCCACAGTCCCTGGGGGAGGGGTTGCAAGTAACAAACTTCAACCAGTGTTTACATATAATAATGGTTATTGGGAAGTGTACAGACGTTTTCAGGGGTATTTTTTTGGTTTTGGGGGTAGGGTTGAGGGAGGGGGCTATGTGGGAGGATCTTTCCTTGGAGAAATATGCCATGGGGGAAAAAATTCAATGAAAAGGGCGCAGGACGAATCTGGTCACGTTAGAAAAAAACGTCAAATTAAGAGCTTAATATACAATGCTGGGTGTTCGGAGCCTCTCTATTATGGAGTATAATTTGAAAATAACACAACTATACGAGTGATAAAACATATATACCACAACCATAACTCAACTAACGAAAGAACTGCTAAGAGATAACACAACTATAAAGCGAAAACAGGTGAAAACTAACGGGAAAATAAACGAACTAATAGGTGGAAGGGGCCCAGAGAAAAAATATAATCCTTTTTCAATTTTGAGCCTAACTTCTGCAAAGGAGTAATAATGTCAGAAGCCCCGAAATACCGAATTATTTTCTTTTCAAACAGTTCGTGGTAAGGAACTGTAGAAAGGGGCGACCCGGCTCAATAGTAAACGAAACTCTAAAAATCGGAATTTTGATGCTAAAAGATACATCAAAAGAATCGAATTTTTACGCTGATTCTAAATATATAAGTTTCAATTAATTTAGTCTTTGTCATCAAAAGTTATTTGCCCTAAGAAAATTTGCCCTATTTTGGAAAAAAGGGGGAAACATCCCCTAACAGTCATAGAATCTTAACGAAAATCACACTATCGCATTCGGTATATCAGAGAACTCTGTAGCAAAAATTTCAAGCTCCTAGCTAAAAAATGTGGAATTTTGTGTTTTTTGCCAGAAGGACAAATCACGGGTGCGTGTTTGTTTGTTTGTTTTTTTTTGTTTTTTTTCCCATGGGTCATCTTATCGACCAAGTGGTCCTAGAATGTTGCGAGAGGGCTCATTGTAACGGAAATGAAAAGTTCCAGTGCCCTTTTTAAGTGACCAAAAAAATTGGAGGGCAAATAGGCCCCCTCCCATGCTCATTTTTTCCAAAAGTCAACAGATTAAAATTTTAAGATAGCCATTTTGTTCAGCATAGTCGAAAACCATAATAACTATGTCTTTGGGAATGACTTACTCCCCCACAATCCCTGAGGGAGGGGCTGCAAGTTACAAACTTTGACCAGTGTTTACATATAGTAATGGTTATTGGGAAGTTTTCAGACGTTTTCATGGTTTTTTTTTGGTTTGAGGGGGTGGGGTTGATGGGAGAGGGCCTTGTGGGAGGATCTTTCCTTTGAGGAATATGTCACGGGGGAAGAAAAATTCAATGAAAAGGGCGCAGGATTTTCTAGCACTACTATAAAAAAAAAACAATGAAAAAATAAACATGAAAACGTTTTTTCAAATGAAAGTAAGGAATAGCATTGAAATTTAAAACAAACAGAGATTATTACGCATATGAGGGGTTCTAAAATTACTTTAGCATAAAGAGCGAGGTATTTAGGAGGAGATAAATACCTCGCTCTTTATGCTAAAATATTTTTAGTGATTTCAACTATTTATTCTACGGCCTATTTGATTCAGGTTTCATTCTTAAAGAATTGGGACAAAACTTACGATTTAGTGTAAAGAGCAAGGTATTAACGAGGGTACAAACCCCCTCGTACACATAATAAAAATATAAGAATATAAAAGTTTGTTACGTAAGTTAATTCTTAAGTTACGTATATTTTTTACTAATAAAAACGTTCGTTGAATATTAAAAGTTCTAGTAGCCTTTTTAAGTAACCGAAAAATTGGAGGGCAGCTAGGCCTCCTTCCCCACCCCTTATTTCTCAAAATCGTCTGATCAAAAAAAAGAGAAAGCCATTTAGCCAAAAAAAATTAATATACTAATTTCATTTCAATAATTTATGTGCGGAAAGCCAAAATCAACCATGCATTAATTCAAAAACGTTCAGAAATTAAATAAAAAAAACTAGTTTTTTTAACTGAAAGTAAGGAGCGACATTAAAACTTAAAACGAACAGAAATTGCTCCGTATATGAAATGGGTTGTCCCCTCCGCAGTCCCACGCTCTTTACGCTAAAGTTTTTAATTGTTTTAAAAAGTAGAATTGTGGCAAAGAGTCAAACTTTAGCGTAAAGAGCGAGGGACTAAGGAGGGGACAACCCATTTCATATACGGAGTAATTTCTGTTCGTTTTAAGTTTTAATGTCGCTCCTTACTTTCAGTTAAAAAAACTATTTTTTTTTATTTAATATCAATAAAGCACAAGCTGAAAAATTGACTTTGCTGTAGTATGGAAACAAGGAAAAAATTTCGGGAAACAAGAATTATTAAGACAATTATTATTATATTATTATTATTATTATATTATACATTATATTATATATAAATATATTATATTATATATGTTATTATATTATATTTTATTATTATATATATTATTATTCTATATATTATTATATTATATACTATTATATTATATATTATTATTATATGGAAACAAGAAAAAAAATAAACATTACCGCTGTTCCTCGGACTTCTCGTTTCAGAAGATGCGACAATTTCTTCCCCTAAAATGTCTTTGACAGACTTGATTTCTTCTGTTAAATCTAGGTACATTGATTCCATTTCTTTGAATCTCAATTGTATTGTTTGATAAAAATTTCTTGCCTTGTTTTCCATATGGTCAGTTCTCTTCTAATAAAAAAAGAAATACATCTTGAAACATTTAGAAAGGTACAACAAATAAAAGACAGGGGGTTGAGGCAGACAAAGTCCCAGACTGTAACCAGATGACCTATGCGATGGTGTTTTGGATAAAGGAAGTGAAACCTTTTGTAATACATCGTGGTTCTTGCGGACACATCCTACATATTGATTAGTATCAAGTATGCATGATAATAACTTCCCCCTTAAACAAAAAGCATTTTTCATTAAATCTATTACAATTACAATTTAATTACAATACCATTGTAAGACATCTTGTGAACACACCCTGTATATTCATTGATATTATCTATGTTGTACAGGCAATTATGTTCCTTCTCCCTCAGGCAAAAGGCCGGATTCGCTAAATCTACAATAAAATAAATTTGTCCACATCCTTCATGCTTGAAGGATCAGCAAATATTTAAAAAAAAAACCTTTCCCATTGGATAATTAGTAAATTAGCCTACAATCAAAATCATTAAACGAACAGAAGGTAATATTTGGATAGTTTTGGGGAAGTAGCCAAGGTGATGGCTCTAAATAGAGTGGGATAGAGGAAACAGTACTCGCATGTACATTGGCCTTATGTGCATGAATACCAATGAATTTTTCTAGTGGCAATAATAATCAAAACTAACAGTATACCTTCTATATTAATGTCTTTTAGTATATATGGTACGGAATTCTTCGAATTGGCATCAGTTAACTCACCTTTCGAATTATAAAAATATATGTGCATAGGAGCTCTTACTGAATAAGCAGCCAGTTCTGTCAATTTAGAGTGAAATAAGAAAATGTAAAAGAGGAAATAACAGTAATGGTACTGAGTCATTCGTGTCATTTTTGAATGTAGTCAGTTCTGTAACTGTTCACAAGTTCCTGCTAAAGGAACTGGCTATGTTATGGCTACTCTGTTTTGATTAACCTTCAGTAAAGATAAAAAATTGAAATAGAAAATAGTATAAAAATTCATGTTCCTTGCTTCTAGAGTCCTTGCGTTTTTTGTTTCATTTATGGCTATCTTGAATACTTCGCGCATTCAAAGAGTTGGCCTTTTTCGAATAGTCACTGAAGATACATCTGAAACTGATGGATTTAATTTTCTACTGTACACCACAGTCTAACAGATGGACTACACGTAAAGAAAATAGTTGTTTCTCCCAAAAATCACTATCAATTTGAAACAGTTCAAGGTTATGGTTTGGACATATAGGGTTATTGTAACCACAAAATTGATTACTAAGCTCTGCCAAACGATGAGATATCTCCCTTATTGATGTCATAAGGATCGTTTATAGGAAATTTTCCAGCTAATTCTAATGATTTTTCAATTTTGAAACCCGCCATTAATGAATATAATGCAAAGAAAGACTTCTGAAGACTTGTGTGATCCCTATAAATTTTTTTCTTCCCTTGTAGCAGAATTAAGAAAATTTACCTTAAAACTGCAAGTTTGATGTTTAAATTAGAGGTTTTAACAATTCTTACGCACTTCATGAAATTGATACCACATGGTTTTAAATAGATAAATTTTAAGAGTTGATTAATGAATACTTACCAACCGAACTTACTTGACTTTAATAGATTTTAAAGGTTATAATTTTTTTTAAACTGTTAAACAGATTTGGAGGGAGTGTCTCTAAACTCGCCAAAAAATGAATTTAAACATTAATTCACCTCTCAAGACACCGAAAAAAAAATCAAACATTCAGTTACTAAACTAATTCCCCAAATCTTCTTAATGGCTGAAAAAGTTTACAAGTTCTTTATTTTGTTTTTTAATATCAACACAAAATTGTTGAAAAACTTAAGAGAAAAAAAGCTTGGAAATAGATGCTTGAAAAGAGAAAAGACAGAGAGAAAACTGGACGGTTTTAACTCCACTAAGAATGTGACATTGAAAGGAGATACGAGCTTGAAAATTAAAGGGAAGAGCTCGACTTCTAGAAACAGCAAGATTTGGATCTCGAGACTAAAAACAGCTTCTAATACAGTTCTGAAGGTACTGGCTACCCAATACTTGGAAAATTATTAACAAAAAAGTAATTTTTACCTTGTCATTTCATGAATTGAAAATCAAAAATAATTCAAGAGTAAAATAAAAGAAAATCCCGCATTGTCTAATTTCGTTGTTAGGGCTTTTCGGTAAATTTCCACAAGAACATAGCCGAAAACTACCCTTTAGTTTTGCTTAATGCACAACTAAAAACCAGTTTCAACATTATGTGAATATAATTACCTCAACTTGTAGCTTGGAGCGATCCAAGGATTTCTCCTTGTAGAGCTTCAGAGTGGACGGTTTGAGTTTAATTCATGATTCTTTAGTGACCAGGTGCACTGTGCTGATCGAAAGCTTGCCAGTTGAGTTTACACTCTCTGGAGGACCACTCAGCATCCAGTCTTCATTTAATGATATCCAGAGATTTAGCTGTAACAGTTTTTGCATAAGAGTTTATTCCAAGTGTTGGTGATTCTTGAAGAAAAGAATTGATGACAGAGTCTGAATAGGATAGGCTGCTTAACGAGTTTCAGCTGATGGCCTCTAGTTCTTGAGTTAGGACCAACAGTTGGAAATAATGCTGGGGGTGTAATAGCCCTCAGTATCTTATAGGTTCAAATAATATCACCTCTATTTCTTCTGTATACAAGAGTTGGTAGTTTCTGCTTTGCTAGTCTTGATGGGTAGGAACGTTCCTTTTATGCCAGATATCACTTTAGGGGCACGTCTCTACACATCTTCCAAAACTTTTTATGTCTTTTTTTTAATAAAGGGCGGCCAGAGACATTCCAAATTTAAGCTTAGGATGCACAAGTCCCTTATACAGAAGACT
>NW_027067433.1:0-13182 GCF_032884065.1 Artemia franciscana | reverse complement strand
AAAGAATGTGATTAAAGGCTCTTTTCCTATTTCAAAAGTTTTAGTTTTCGAGGGTAATAGCTACGTATGTTGAAAAAATGAAGATATTAGACTATTTTATGATTGCAAATGGTAAAGAATGTGATTAAAGGCTCTTTTCCTATTTCAAAAGTTTTAGTTTTCGAGGGTAATAGCTACCTATGTTGAAAAAATGAAGATATTAGACTATTTTATGATTGCAAATGGTAAAGAATGTGATTAAAGGCTCTTTTCCTATGTCAAAAGTTTTAGTTTTCGAGGGTAATAGCTACGTATGATGAAAAAATGAAGATATTAGACTATTTTATGATTGCACATGGTAAAGAATGTGATTAAAGGCTCTTTTCCTATTTCAAAAGTTTTAGTTTTCGAGGGTAATAGCTACGTATGTTGAAAAAATGAAGATATTAGACTATTTTATGATTGCAAATGGTAAAGAATGTGATTAAAGGCTCTTTTCCTATGTCAAAAGTTTTAGTTTTCGAGGGTAATAGCTTTGTCTGTGGAAAAAATGAAGATATTAGACTATTTTATGATTGCACATGGTAAAGAATGTGATTAAAGGCTCTTTTCCTATTTCAAAAGTTTTAGTTTTCGAGGGTAATAGCTACGTATGTTGAAAAAATGAAGATATTAGACTATTTTATGATTGCAAATGGTAAAGAATGTGATTAAAGGCTCTTTTCCTATTTCAAAAGTTTTAGCTTTCGAGGGTAATAGCTATGTCTGTGGAAAAAATGAAGATATTAGACTATTTTATGATTGCAAATGGTAAAGAATGTGATTAAAGGCTCTTTTCCTCTGTCAAAAGTTTTAGTTTTCGAGGGTAATAGCTTATGTCTGTGGAAAAAATGAAGATATTAGACTATTTTATGATTGCACATGGTAAAGAATGTGATTAAAGGCTCTTTTCCTATTTCAAAAGTTTTAGTTTTCGAGGGTAATAGCTACGTATGTTGAAAAAATGAAGATATTAGACTATTTTATGATTGCAAATGGTAAAGAATGTGATTAAAGGCTCTTTTCCTATTTCAAAAGTTTTAGTTTTCGAGGGTAATAGCTACGTATGTTGAAAAAATGAAGATATTAGACTATTTTATGATTGCAAATGGTAAAGAATGTGATTAAAGGCTCTTTTCCTATTTCAAAAGTTTTAGTTTTCGAGGGTAATAGCTATGTCTGTTGAAAAAATGAAGATATTAGACTATTTTATGATTGCACATGGTAAAGAATGTGATTAAAGGCTCTTTTCCTATGTCAAAAGTTTTAGTTTTCGAGGGTAATAGCTACGTATGTTGAAAAAATGAAGATATTAGACTATTTTATGATTGCAAATGGTAAAGAATGTGATTAAAGGCTCTTTTCCTGTTTCAAAAGTTTTAGTTTTCGAGGGTAATAGCTACATGTTGAAAAAAATGAAGATATTAGACTATTTTATGATTGAACATGGTAAAGAATGTGATTAAAGGCTCTTTTCCTATGTCAAAAGTTTTAGTTTTCGAGGGTAATAGCTATGTCTGTGGAAAAAATGAAGATATTAGACAATTTTATGATTGCACATGGTAAAGAATGTGATTAAAGGCTCTTTTCCTATGTCAAAAGTTTTAGTTTTCGAGGGTAATAGCTACGTATGTTGAAAAAATGAAGATATTAGACTATTTTATGATTGCACATGGTAAAGAATGTGATTAAAGGCTCTTTTCCTATTTCAAAAGTTTTAGTTTTCGAGGGTAATAGCTACGTATGTTGAAAAAATGAAGATATTAGACTATTTTATGATTGCAAATGGTAAAGAATGTGATTAAAGGCTCTTTTCCTATGTCAAAAGTTTTAGTTTTCGAGGGTAATAGCTACGTATGTTGAAAAAATGAAGATATTAGACTATTTTATGATTGCAAATGGTAAAGAATGTGATTAAAGGCTCTTTTCCTATTTCAAAAGTTTTAGTTTTCGAGGGTAATAGCTACGTATGTTGAAAAAATGAAGATATTAGACTATTTTATGATTGCAAATGGTAAAGAATGTGATTAAAGGCTCTTTTCCTATTTCAAAAGTTTTAGTTTTCGAGGGTAATAGCTACGTATGTTGAAAAATGAAGATATTAGACTCTTTTATGATTGCACATGGTAAAGAATGTGATTAAAGGCTCTTTTCCTATGTCAAAAGTTTTAGTTTTCGAGGGTAATAGCTACGTCTGTGAAAAAATGAAGATATTAGACTATTTTATGATTGCACATGGTAAAGAATGTGATTAAAGGCTCTTTTCCTATTTCAAAAGTTTTAGTTTTCGAGGGTAATAGCTTTGTCTGTGAAAAAATGAAGATATTAGACAATTTTATGATTGCACATGGTAAAGAATGTGATTAAAGGCTCTTTTCCTATTTCAAAAGTTTTAGTTTTCGAGGGTAATAGCTACGTATGTTGAAAAAATGAAGATATTAGACTATTTTATGATTGCAAATGGTAAAGAATGTGATTAAAGGCTCTTTTCCTATTTCAAAAGTTTTAGTTTTCGAGGGTAATAGCTACGTATGTTGAAAAAATGAAGATATTAGACTATTTTATGATTGCAAATGGTAAAGAATGTGATTAAAGGCTCTTTTCCTATTTCAAAAGTTTTAGTTTTTGAGGGTAATAGCTATGCCTGTTGAAAAAAATGAAGATATTAGACTATTTTATGATTACACATGGTAAAGATTGTGATTAAAGGCTCTTTTCCTATTTCAAAAAGTTTTAGTTTTCGAGGGTAATAGCTACGTATGTTGAAAAAATGAAGATATTAGACTATTTTATGATTGCAAATGGTAAAGAATTGTGATTAAAGGCTCTTTTCCTATTTCAAAAGTTTTAGTTTTCGAGGGTAATAGCTGTCTGTGGAAAAAATGAAGATATTAGACTATTTTATGATTGCAAATGGTAAAGAATGTGATTAAAGGCTCTTTTCCTATGTCAAAAGTTTTAGTTTTCGAGGGTAATAGCTACGTCTGTTGAAAAAATGAAGATATTAGACTATTTTATGATTGCACATGGTAAAGAATGTGATTAAAGGCTCTTTTCCTATGTCAAAAGTTTTAGTTTTCGAGGGTAATAGCTACGTATGTTGAAAAAATGAAGATATTAGACTATTTTATGATTGCACATGGTAAAGAATGTGATTAAAGGCTCTTTTCCTATTTCAAAAGTTTTAGTTTTCGAGGGTAATAGCTACATGTTGAAAAAATGAAGATATTAGACTATTTTATGATTGCAACATGGTAAAGAATGTGATTAAAGGCTCTTTTCCTATGTCAAAAGTTTTAGTTTTCGAGGGTAATAGCTACGTATGTTGAAAAAATGAAGATATTAGACTATTTTATGATTGCAAATGGTAAAGAATGTGATTAAAGGCTCTTTTCCTATGTCAAAAGTTTTAGTTTTCGAGGGTAATAGCTACGTATGTTGAAAAAATGAAGATATTAGACTATTTTATGATTGCAATGGTAAAGAATGTGATTAAAGGCTCTTTTCCTATTTCAAAAGTTTTAGTTTTCGAGGGTAATAGCTACGTATGTTGAAAAAATGAAGATATTAGACTATTTTATGATTGCAATGGTAAAGAATGTGATTAAGGCTCTTTTCCTATGTCAAAAGTTTTAGTTTTCGAGGGTAATAGCTACGTATGTTGAAAAAATGAAGATATTAGACTATTTTATGATTGCACATGGTAAAGAATGTGATTAAAGGCTCTTTTCCTATTTCAAAAGTTTTAGTTTTCGAGGGTAATAGCTACGTATGTTGAAAAAATGAAGATATTAGACTATTTTATGATTGCACATGGTAAAGAATGTGATTAAAGGCTCTTTTCCTATTTCAAAAGTTTTAGTTTTCGAGGGTAATAGCTACGTATGTTGAAAAATGAAGATATTAGACTCTTTTATGATTGCACATGGTAAAGAATGTGATTAAAGGCTCTTTTCCTATTTCAAAAGTTTTAGTTTTCGAGGGTAATAGCTACGTCTGTGGAAAAAATGAAGATATTAGACTATTTTATGATTGCAAATGGTAAAGAATGTGATTAAAGGCTCTTTTCCTATTTCAAAAGTTTTAGTTTTCGAGGGTAATAGCTTTGTCTGTTGAAAAAATGAAGATATTAGACTATTTTATGATTGCAAATGGTAAAGAATGTGATTAAAGGCTCTTTTCCTATTTCAAAAGTTTTAGTTTTCGAGGGTAATAGCTACGTATGTTGAAAAAATGAAGATATTAGACTATTTTATGATTGCAAATGGTAAAGAATGTGATTAAAGGCTCTTTTCCTATTTCAAAAGTTTTAGTTTTCGAGGGTAATAGCTACGTATGTTGAAAAAATGAAGATATTAGACTATTTTATGATTGCAAATGGTAAAGAATGTGATTAAAGGCTCTTTTCCTATTTCAAAAGTTTTAGTTTTCGAGGGTAATAGCTACGTATGTTGAAAAAATGAAGATATTAGACTATTTTATGATTGCAAATGGTAAAGAATGTGATTAAAGGCTCTTTTCCTATTTCAAAAGTTTTAGTTTTCGAGGGTAATAGCTACGTATGTTGAAAAAATGAAGATATTAGACTATTTTATGATTGCAAATGGTAAAGAATGTGATTAAAGGCTCTTTTCCTATTTCAAAAGTTTTAGTTTTCGAGGGTAATAGCTGTCTGTTGAAAAAATGAAGATATTAGACTATTTTATGATTGCACATGGTAAAGAATGTGATTAAAGGCTCTTTTCCTATTTCAAAAGTTTTAGTTTTCGAGGGTAATAGCTACGTATGTTGAAAAAATGAAGATATTAGACTATTTTATGATTGCAAATGGTAAAGAATGTGATTAAAGGCTCTTTTCCTATTTCAAAAGTTTTAGTTTTCGAGGGTAATAGCTACGTATGTTGAAAAAATGAAGATATTAGACTATTTTATGATTGCAAATGGTAAAGAATGTGATTAAAGGCTCTTTTCCTATGTCAAAAGTTTTAGTTTTCGAGGGTAATAGCTACGTATGTTGAAAAAATGAAGATATTAGACTATTTTATGATTGCAAATGGTAAAGAATGTGATTAAAGGCTCTTTTCCTATTTCAAAAGTTTTAGTTTTCGAGGGTAATAGCTACGTATGTTGAAAAAATGAAGATATTAGACTATTTTATGATTGCAAATGGTAAAGAATGTGATTAAAGGCTCTTTTCCTATGTCAAAAGTTTTAGTTTTCGAGGGTAATAGCTACGTATGTTGAAAAAATGAAGATATTAGACTATTTTATGATTGCAATGGTAAAGAATGTGATTAAAGGCTCTTTTCCTATGTCAAAAGTTTTAGTTTTCGAGGGTAATAGCTACGTATGTTGAAAAAATGAAGATATTAGACTATTTTATGATTGCAATGGTAAAGAATGTGATTAAAGGCTCTTTTCCTATGTCAAAAGTTTTAGTTTTCGAGGGTAATAGCTACGTATGTTGAAAAAATGAAGATATTAGACTATTTTATGATTGCAAATGGTAAAGAATGTGATTAAAGGCTCTTTTCCTATTTCAAAAGTTTTAGTTTTCGAGGGTAATAGCTACGTATGTTGAAAAAATGAAGATATTAGACTATTTTATGATTGCAAATGGTAAAGAATGTGATTAAAGGCTCTTTTCCTATGTCAAAAGTTTTAGTTTTCGAGGGTAATAGCTACGTATGTTGAAAAAATGAAGATATTAGACTATTTTATGATTGCACATGGTAAAGAATGTGATTAAAGGCTCTTTTCCTATTTCAAAAGTTTTAGTTTTCGAGGGTAATAGCTACGTATGTTGAAAAAATGAAGATATTAGACTATTTTATGATTGCAAATGGTAAAGAATGTGATTAAAGGCTCTTTTCCTATGTCAAAAGTTTTAGTTTTCGAGGGTAATAGCTACGTATGTTGAAAAAATGAAGATATTAGACTATTTTATGATTGCACATGGTAAAAATGTGATTAAAGGCTCTTTTCCTATTTCAAAAGTTTTAGTTTTCGAGGGTAATAGCTACGTATGTTGAAAAAATGAAGATATTAGACAATTTTATGATTGCAAATGGTAAAGAATGTGATTAAAGGCTCTTTTCCTATTTCAAAAGTTTTAGTTTTCGAGGGTAATAGCTACGTATGTTGAAAAAATGAAGATATTAGACTATTTTATGATTGCAAATGGTAAAGAATGTGATTAAAGGCTCTTTTCCTATTTCAAAAGTTTTAGTTTTCGAGGGTAATAGCTACGTATGTTGAAAAAATGAAGATATTAGACTATTTTATGATTGCAAATGGTAAAGAATGTGATTAAAGGCTCTTTTCCTATTTCAAAAGTTTTAGTTTTCGAGGGTAATAGCTGTCTGTGGAAAAAATGAAGATATTAGACAATTTTATGATTGCACATGGTAAAGAATGTGATTAAAGGCTCTTTTCCTATTTCAAAAGTTTTAGTTTTCGAGGGTAATAGCTACGTATGTTGAAAAAATGAAGATATTAGACAATTTTATGATTGCAAATGGTAAAGAATGTGATTAAAGGCTCTTTTCCTATTTCAAAAGTTTTAGTTTTCGAGGGTAATAGCTACGTATGTTGAAAAAATGAAGATATTAGACTATTTTATGATTGCACATGGTAAAGAATGTGATTAAAGGCTCTTTTCCTATTTCAAAAGTTTTAGTTTTCGAGGGTAAGAGCTGTATGTTGAAAAAATGAAGATATTAGACTATTTTATGATTGCACATGGTAAAGAATGTGATTAAAGGCTCTTTTCCTATGTCAAAAGTTTTAGTTTCCGAGGGTAATAGCTACGTATGTTGAAAAAATGAAGATATTAGACTATTTTATGATTGCACATGGTAAAGAATGTGATTAAAGGCTCTTTTCCTATTCAAAAGTTTTAGTTTTCGAGGGTAATAGCTACGTATGTTGAAAAAATGAAGATATTAGACTATTTTATGATTGCAAATGGTAAAGAATGTGATTAAAGGCTCTTTTCCTATGTCAAAAGTTTTAGTTTTCGAGGGTAATAGCTACGTATGTTGAAAAAATGAAGATATTAGACTATTTTATGATTGCAATGGTAAAGAATGTGATTAAAGGCTCTTTTCCTATTTCAAAAGTTTTAGTTTTCGAGGGTAATAGCTACGTATGTTGAAAAAATGAAGATATTAGACAATTTTATGATTGCAAATGGTAAAGAATGTGATTAAAGGCTCTTTTCCTATTTCAAAAGTTTTAGTTTTCGAGGGTAATAGCTACGTATGTTGAAAAAATGAAGATATTAGACTATTTTATGATTGCACATGGTAAAGAATGTGATTAAAGGCTCTTTTCCTATTTCAAAAGTTTTAGTTTTCGAGGGTAATAGCTACGTATGTTGAAAAAATGAAGATATTAGACTATTTTATGATTGCAAATGGTAAAGAATGTGATTAAAGGCTCTTTTCCTATTTCAAAAGTTTTAGTTTTCGAGGGTAATAGCTACGTATGTTGAAAAAATGAAGATATTAGACTATTTTATGATTGCAAATGGTAAAGAATGTGATTAAAGGCTCTTTTCCTATTTCAAAAGTTTTAGTTTTCGAGGGTAATAGCTACGTATGTTGAAAAAATGAAGATATTAGACAATTTTATGATTGCACATGGTAAAGAATGTGATTAAAGGCTCTTTTCCTATTTCAAAAGTTTTAGTTTTCGAGGGTAATAGCTACGTATGTTGAAAAAATGAAGATATTAGACAATCTTATGATTGCACATGGTAAAGAATGTGATTAAAGGCTCTTTTCCTATTTCAAAAGTTTTAGTTTTCGAGGGTAATAGCTACGTATGTTGAAAAAATGAAGATATTAGACTATTTTATGATTGCAAATGGTAAAGAATGTGATTAAAGGCTCTTTTCCTATTTCAAAAGTTTTAGTTTTCGAGGGTAATAGCTACGTATGTTGAAAAAATGAAGATATTAGACAATTTTATGATTACAAATGGTAAAGAATGTGATTAAAGGCTCTTTTCCTATTTCAAAAGTTTTAGTTTTCGAGGGTAATAGCTACGTATGTTGAAAAAATGAAGATATTAGACAATTTTATGATTGCACATGGTAAAGATTGTGATTAAAGGCTCTTTTACTATTTCAAAAGTTTTAGTTTTCGAGGGTAATAGCTACGTATGCTGAAAAAATGAAGATATTAGACAATTTTATGATTGCAAATGGTAAAGAATTTGATTAAAGGCTCTTTTCCTATTTCAAAAGTTTTAGTTTTCGAGGGTAAGAGCTTTGTCTGTGGAAAAAATGAAGATATTAGACAATTTTATGATTGCACATGGTAAAGAATTTGATTAAAGGCTCTTTTCCTATTTCAAAAGTTTTAGTTTTCAAGGGTAATAGCTACGTATGTTGAAAAAATGAAGATATTAGACTATTTTATGATTGCAAATGGTAAAGAATGTGATTAAAGGCTCTTTTCCTATTTCAAAAGTTTTAGTTTTCGAGGTTAAGAGCTTTGTCTGTGGAAAAAATGAAGATATTAGACTATTTTATGATTGCACATGGTAAAGAATATGATTAAAGGCTCTTTTCCTATGTCAAAAGTTTTAGTTTTCGAGGGTAATAGCTACGTATGTTGAGAAAATGAAGATATTAGACTATTTTATGATTGCAAATGGTAAAGAATGTGATTAAAGGCTCTTTTCCTATTTCAAAAGTTTTAGTTTTCGAGGGTAATAGCTACGTATGTTGAAAAAATGAAGATATTAGACAACTTTATGATTGCACATGGTAAAGAATGTGATTAAAGGCTCTTTTCCTATGTCAAAAGTTTTAGTTTTCGAGGGTAATAGCTACGTATGTTGAAAAAATGAAGATGTTAGACAATTTTATGATTGCAAATGGTAAAGAATGTGATTAAAGGCTCTTTTCCTATTTAAAAAGTTTTAGTTTTCGAGGGTAATAGCTACGTATGTTGAAAAATGAAGATATTAGACTATTTTATGATTGCAAATGGTAAAGAATGTGATTAAAGGCTCTTTTCCTATTTCAAAAGTTTTAGTTTTCGAGGGTAATAGCTATGTATGTTGAAAAAATGAAGATATTAGACTATTTTATGATTGCAAATGGTAAAGAATGTGATTAAAGGCTCTTTTCCTATTTCAAAAGTTTTAGTTTTCGAGGGTAATAGCTACGTATGTTGAAAAAATGAAGATATTAGACAATTTTATGATTGCAAATGGTAAAGAATGTGATTAAAGGCTCTTTTCCTATTTCAAAAGTTTTAGTTTTCGAGGGTAATAGCTACGTATGTTGAAAAAATGAAGATATTAGACTATTTTATGATTGCAAATGGTAAAGAATGTGATTAAATGCTCTTTTCCTATTTCAAAAGTTTTGGTTTTCGAGGGTAATAGCTTTGTCTGTGGAAAAAATGAAGATATTAGACAATTTTATGATTGCACATGGTAAAGAATGTGATTAAAGGCTCTTTTCCTATTTCAAAAGTTTTAGTTTTCGAGGGTAATAGCTACGTATGTTGAAAAAATGAAGATATTAGACTATTTTATGATTGCACATGGTAAAGAATGTGATTAAAGGCTCTTTTCCTATTTCAAAAGTTTTAGTTTGCGAGGGTTATAGCTACGTATGTTGAAAAAATGAAGATATTAGACTATTTTATGATTGCAAATGGTAAAGAATGTGATTAAAGGCTCTTTTCCTATGTCAAAAGTTTTAGTTTTCGAGGGTAATAGCTACGTATGTTGAAAAAATGAAGATATTAGACTATTTTATGATTGCAAATGGTAAAGAATGTGATTACAGGCTCTTTTCCTATTTCAAAAGTATTAGTTTTCGGGGTAAGAGCTACGTATGTTGAAAAAATGAAGATATTAAACTATTTTATGATTGCAAATGGTAAAGAATGTGATTAAAGGCTCTTTTCCTATTTCAAAAGTTTTAGTTTTCGAGGGTAAGAGCTTTGTCTGTGGAAAAAATGAAGATATTAGACTATTTTATGATTGCACATGGTAAAGAATATGATTAAAGGCTCTTTTCCTATGTCAAAAGTTTTAGTTTTCGAGGGTAATAGCTACGTATGTTGAAAAAATGAAGATATTAGACTATTTTATGATTGCAGATGGTAAAGAATGTGATTAAAGGCTCTTTTCCTATTTCAAAAGTTTTAGTTTTTGAGGGTAATAGCTACGTATGTTGAAAAAATGAAGATATTAGACTATATTATGATTGCAAATGGTAAAGAATGTGATTAAAGGCTCTTTTCCTATGTCAAAAGCTTTAGTTTTCGAGGGTAATAGCTACGTATGTTGAAAAAATGAAGATATTAGACTATTTTATGATTGCAAATGGTAAAGAATGTGATTAAATGCTCTTTTCCTATTTCAAAAGTTTTATTTTTCGAGGGTAATAGCTTTGTCTGTGGAAAAAATGAAGATATTAGACAATTATATGATTGCACATGGTAAAGAATGTGTTTAAAGGCTCTTTTCCTATTTCAAAAGTTTTAGTTTTCGAGGGTAATAGCTACGTATGTTGAAAAAATGAAGATATTAGACTATTTTATGATTGCACATGGTAAAGAATGTGATTAAAGGCTCTTTCCCTATTTCAAAAGTTTTAGTTTTCGAGGGTAATAGCTACGTATGTTGAAAAAATGAAGATATTAGACTATTTTATGATTGCACATGGTAAAGAATGTGATTAAAGGCTCTTTTCCTATTTCAAAAGTTTTAGTTTTCGAGGGTAATAGCTACGTATGTTGAAAAAATGAAGATATTAGACTATTTTATGATTGCAAATGGTAAAGAATGTGATTAAAGGCTCTTTTCCTATTTCAAAAGTTTTAGTTTTCGAGGGTAATAGCTACGTATGTTGAAAAAATGAAGATATTAGACAATTTTATGATTGCACATGGTAAAGAATGTGATTAAAGGCTCTTTTCCTATTTCAAAAGTTTTAGTTTTCGAGGGTAATAGCTACGTATGTTGAAAAAATGAAGATATTAGACAATTTTATGATTGCACATGGTAAAGAATGTGATTAAAGGCTCTTTTCCTATTTCAAAAGTTTTAGTTTTCGAGGGTAATAGCTACGTATGTTGAAAAAATGAAGATATTAGACAATCTTATGATTGCACATGGTAAAGAATGTGATTAAAGGCTCTTTTCCTATTTCAAAAGTTTTAGTTTTCGAGGGTAATAGCTACGTATGTTGAAAAAATGAAGATATTAGACTATTTTATGATTGCAAATGGTAAAGAATGTGATTAAAGGCTCTTTTCCTATTTCAAAAGTTTTAGTTTTCGAGGGTAATAGCTACGTATGTTGAAAAAATGAAGATATTAGACAATTTTATGATTACAAATGGTAAAGAATGTGATTAAAGGCTCTTTTCCTATTTCAAAAGTTTTAGTTTTCGAGGGTAATAGCTACGTATGTTAAAAAAATGAAGATATTAGACAATTTTATGATTGCACATGGTAAAGATTGTGATTAAAGGCTCTTTTACTATTTCAAAAATTTAGTTTTCGAGGGTAATAGCTACGTATGCTGAAAAAATGAAGATATTAGACAATTTTATGATTGCAAATGGTAAAGAATTTGATTAAAGGCTCTTTTCCTATTTCAAAAGTTTTAGTTTTCGAGGGTAAAGCTAGTATGTTGGAAAAAATGAAGATATTAGACAATTTTATGATTGCACATGGTAAAGAATTTGATTAAAGGCTCTTTTCCTATTTCAAAAGTTTTAGTTTTCAAGGGTAATAGCTACGTATGTTGAAAAAATGAAGATATTAGACTATTTTATGATTGCAAATGGTAAAGAATGTGATTAAAGGCTCTTTTCCTATTTCAAAAGTTTTAGTTTTCGAGGTTAAGAGCTTTGTCTGTGAAAAATGAAGATATTAGACTATTTTATGATTGCACATGGTAAAGAATATGATTAAAGGCTCTTTTCCTATGTCAAAAGTTTTAGTTTTCGAGGGTAATAGCTACGTATGTTGAGAAAATGAAGATATTAGACTATTTTATGATTGCAAATGGTAAAGAATGTGATTAAAGGCTCTTTTCCTATTTCAAAAGTTTTAGTTTTCGAGGGTAATAGCTACGTATGTTGAAAAAATGAAGATATTAGACAACTTTATGATTGCACAAGGTAAAGAATGTGATTAAAGGCTCTTTTCCTATTGTCAAAAGTTTTAGTTTTCGAGGGTAATAGCTACGTATGTTGAAAAAATGAAGATGTTAGACAATTTTATGATTGCAAATGGTAAAGAATGTGATTAAAGGCTCTTTTCCTATTTAAAAAGTTTTAGTTTTCGAGGGTAATAGCTACGTATGTTGAAAAATGAAGATATTAGACTATTTTATGATTGCAAATGGTAAAGAATGTGATTAAAGGCTCTTTTCCTATTTCAAAAGTTTTAGTTTTCGAGGGTAATAGCTATGTATGTTGAAAAAATGAAGATATTAGACAATTTTATGATTGCAAATGGTAAAGAATGTGATTAAAGGCTCTTTTCCTATTTCAAAAGTTTTAGTTTTCGAGGGTAATAGCTACGTATGTTGAAAAAATGAAGATATTAGACTATTTTATGATTGCAAATGGTAAAGAATGTGATTAAATGCTCTTTTCCTATTTCAAAAGTTTTGGTTTTCGAGGGTAATAGCTTTGTCTGTGGAAAAAATGAAGATATTAGACAATTTTATGATTGCACATGGTAAAGAATGTGATTAAAGGCTCTTTTCCTATTTCAAAAGTTTTAGTTTTCGAGGGTAATAGCTACGTATGTTGAAAAAATGAAGATATTAGACTATTTTATGATTGCACATGGTAAAGAATGTGATTAAAGGCTCTTTCCCTATTTCAAAAGTTTTAGTTTGCGAGGGTTATAGCTACGTATGTTGAAAAAATGAAGATATTAGACTATTTTATGATTGCAAATGGTAAAGAATGTGATTAAAGGCTCTTTTCCTATGTCAAAAGTTTTAGTTTTCGAGGGTAATAGCTACGTATGTTGAAAAAATGAAGATATTAGACTATTTTATGATTGCAAATGGTAAAGAATGTGATTACAGGCTCTTTTCCTATTTCAAAAGTATTAGTTTTCGGGGGTAAGAGCTACGTATGTTGAAAAAATGAAGATATTAAACTATTTT
>NW_027067432.1:0-13182 GCF_032884065.1 Artemia franciscana | reverse complement strand
CGTTAAAAATTAAAAGATATAGTTGTCTTTTTAAGTAACCGAAAAATTGGAGGGCAACTAGACCTCCTTCCCCACCCCTTATTTCTCAAAATCGTCTGTTCAAAACTAAGAGAAAGCCATTTAGCCAAAAAAAGAATTAATATGCAAATTTCATTTTTATAATTTATGTATGGAGAGCCAAAATCAGACATGCATTAATTCAAAAACTTTCAGAAATTAAATAAAAAAACAAGTTTTTTTAAATGAGAGTAGGGAGCGACATTAAAACTTAAAACGAACAGAAATTACTCCGTATATGAAAGGGGCTTTTCCTCCTCGACACCCCGCTCCTTGCGCTAAAGTTTGATTCTTTCTCGCAACTCTACTTTTTAAAACATAAAAAACTTTAGCGTAAGGAGCGGGGTGTCGAGGAGGAAAAGCCCCTTTCACATACGGAGTAATTTCTGTTCGTTTTAAGTTTTAGTGTCGCTCCTTACTTTCATTTAAAAAAAACTTGTTTTTTTATTTAATTGCTGACAGGAATGAATGTTATAGTTGGATTCAGCATGAAATTCCAAGTCATTCTAATCCTTAGCTATCACAATGATATGTGACTCGAAATATTTACCAAATCATGAAGCAAATCAGAGAATTAAAGAATTGATTTAAATAATTTAAAATTGATTAATAGCGGCACGACACATACTCGAAAGCTTGTATATCTAGATCAAGGTTTGCGAACCCTAATACGGTACCAAACAAACATAAAGTAGAAACAATAGGGAAATTCTTTTCAAGGCATTGAAAATCAATTCAGTGGATATTTTCGCCCTATGTTCATGTGCTCAGAATTAAAACTATTAATGTTTTTAAAAAGCTTTTTAAAAACAGCCCTAGCATCCTTACTTCAACAAAGTTCAACCAGAACTGGCCTTTGGAAATTCAACCAGACGGCACTTGGACATAGGGCCGAAATATCCACTAAAAATTGATTTCCACTGTCTTGAAAAGAATTTCCCTATTGTTTCTACTTTGTGTCTGTTTGTTATGGAAAGGCAGTGTGATCTTCGTCGCTGTTTTTTACTAATACGGTAATCTATATATATATATATATATATATATATATATATATATATATATATATATATATATATATATATATATATATATATATATATATAAATAAGTTGTCTGTCTGTGTGTCTGTCTGTGGATCAGGTGACGTCATGTGTCTGTGTTGAATGACGTCATGAAATTAGTTGTCGTCATTTTTGCTTTGACGGTGACGTCATTCAAGATATTTAAGACATATGTTCACGTAGAAATCTAATAATGTTTAAGTTTACAATGACTGATGAACTTACCATGGCAAAAGCCGATGAAGATGCTCAAAGAGTCTATGCCAAAAAACTTGCTGCTGATAGAGAAAGTCAGAAAAGAAAGCGTGCCGAGGAACTACCAGAGCAACGCGAAAGCAGACTTGCTGCTAAAAGAGAAGTGAAAAAAGAAGGCGTGCCGAGGAATCAAAAGAACAGCAAGGAAACAGGCTTGAGGCTGATGGAGAAAGAAAGAACAGAAAGCTTGCCCAGGAATCAAAAGAACAGCAAGGAAACAGGCTTGAGGCTGATAGAGAAAGAAAGAACAGAAAGCGTGCCGAGGAACTACCAGAGCAACGCGGAAGCAGACTTGCTGCTAAAAGAGAAAGTGAAAAAAGAAGGCGTGCCGAGGAATTACAAGAACAGCAAGAAATCAGGCTTGCTGCTGATAGAGAAAGTAAGAAAAGAAAGCGTGCCGAGGAATCACAAGAACAGCAAGAAATCAGGCTTGCTGCTGATAGAGAAAGTAAGAAAAGAAAGCGTGCCGAGGAATCAGAGCAACCTGAAAGTTATCGCCTGGCATTCAGGTACAACCCAGTCGATGATTATAGCTTGTGTAGATGTGTTCAAATCGGGACAATGTCTAAAATTTGTCCCTATTGCAAGGCCTTGAAATTCAATGGTGAAACAATGGGAATGTGTTGCGCCTCAGGAAAAGTTAAACTTCCTCTATTGGCGGCACCACCAGAGCCATTGAAGACTTTCCTTACTGGAACTACGTCAGAATCTAAGCGTTTTTTATCAAAAATCAGAAAATACAACTCATGTTTCCAAATGACGTCGTTTGGAGCCCAAATCGAAAATCCAGATCAATTTATGTCTACTTTCAAAGTAAAAGGGCAAATTTATCATAGAGCAGGGTCCCTTCTACCATTCTCAGGCGAGAATCATAAATTTTTACAATTGTATTTCATCAGTGATAGAAATTCTGAATTGAATGCACGTTGCGAAATTTCTCCCAACGTTGAAAGGACAATCGTTTCCCAATTGCAACATCTTTTCCACGAAAATAATAATTTAGTGCGTCTGTTCAAAACAGCCATCGATTTGATGCTTACTGATACGCATAAAATTGTTATTTCCGCTGACAAAACACCTCCTGGCCAACATGTGCGTAGATACAATGCTCCAACTATCGACGAAGTGGCAATCGTTATGGTCGGTGATCAGTTTTTACCTCGAGATATTATTCTTCATAAGCGAAACGCTCAGTTGTTAAGAATTGCTGAAACTCATCGATGCTACGATGCCCTACAATAACCTATCATTTTTTGGGATGGAGCCGACGGCTATCACTTTAATATTAAATTGATGAATCCAGCCTCTAACAAAGAAATAAATAAGAAATGCAGTGCAATGCATTATTATTCCTATAGACTAATGATTCGGCAGGATGAAGAAAATTATATTTTAAAATGCCGTGAATTGTTTCACCAATTTGTCGTTGATATGTATGCTAAAATTGAATCAGAACGTTTGCTATATATCCGCCTGAATCAGACCAAGCTCCGCTCTGAACAATACATTCATTTGCAAGATGCAGTTATAAATGACGGTAATACCACAAACGTTGGAAGATTAACAATTTTACCTTCGTCATATGCTGGCAGTCCCCGTCATATGCATGAATATGCTCAAGATGCTATTGCGTATGTTCGTCTCTATGGTCGTCCAGATTTATTTATTACATTTACATGTAATCAATCTTGGGACGAGATACTGCAGCTTTTACTTCAAGGACAATCGGCGGTTCATAGGCATGACATTACGGCCCGTGTCTTCCGGCAAAAGTTGAAATCACTGATAAACTACATTGTAAAACTTGAAGTGTTTGGGTCAGTGCGATGCTGGATGTACTCAGTGGAATGGCAAAAACGAGGTTTGCCACACGCACATATACTAATCTGGCTACATAAAAAAATTACTTCGAACGAAATTGATGATGTGATTTCCGCTGAAATACCTGATAAAAATGTCGATAAGGGGTTACATGATATTATTGTAAAAAATATGATATATGGACCTTGCGGTGCACTGAACGAAAATTCACCATGCATGGCCAAAGGAAGGTGCACAAAGCAATATCCTCGACTTTTAGTATCCAACACAATTACTGGCAATGATGGTTACCCACAATATAGAAGAAGATCTACTGAAGATGGCGGTAAAACAGCAATAATAAAGAAGCGTAACGGTACCACCATCGAAGTAGATAACCAGTGGGTTGTTCCATATTCCCCATTATTATCAAAAACATTTAATGCACACATAAACGTTGAATACTGTAACTCCGAAAGGCAATCAAATACATATGTAAATACGTCAACAAAGGCAGTGACATGGCAGTTTTTGGCTTGCAGCCCGAAATCAATGATTTCGATGAAATCGTACAATATCAGGCTGGAAGATACATAAGCAGTAATGAAGCTGTTTGGCAAATTCTTTCATTTCCGATACATGAACGTAGTCCAGCTGTTGTTCACTTAGCGGTACATTTACAGAATGGTCAACGTGTTTATTTCACGGAAACCAACGTGCAACAAAGAGTCCTGAATCCACCGGATACAACATTAACAGCTTTTTTTTCGCTTTGCAAAAATGATTCTTTTGCAAAAAAACTGCTGTATACTGAAGTGCCTTCGTATTACACGTGGAATACTAAAAATAAAGTATTTGAACGTCGAAAACAGGGTAAGTCAGTTGACGGCCAACCTACCATCTTCAAAGATACCACGATAGGAAGACTCTACACCGTTCACCCCAATCAACATGAATGCTTCTTTCTACGCCTGCTTTTGGTGAATGAACCCGGTCCGACATCCTTTGAGTATATTTGAGGACTGTAAATGGTACTATACATGACACTTACCGTAGTGCATGCCAAGCTCTGAATTTATTGGAGAATGACCAACACTGGGATAACTGCATCAATGACGCGTGCGAAACGTCAACCCCAAGTCAAATTCGTGCATTATTTGGCATCATTTTAACAACTTGCTCTCCATCAGCTCCTACAGAGTTATGGGAAAAATATAAGTCAAAAATGTCCGAAGATATACTCCATCGAAAACAGTTAGAGATGTGAGATATGACTTTTGATTTTACATCAGAAATTTATAACTACACTTTAGTTGTTATAGAAGATTTGTGCGTACGTATGGCAAACAAACCTCTTCAGGATTTGGGAATGCCTTCACCTAACCGTATCGCTGCTATTTCGACATGTGTAGAATTGGATCGTGAGTTACAGTACGAGTGATCTATTGTCGTATGTACAAAATAACATTTCCAAGTTAACGTCGGAACAAAAAGACATTTATGATACGATAATGCATTGTGTCGATAACAACGTTGGAGAAATTTTCTTTTTGGATGCGCCAGGAGGTACTGGTAAAACGTTTGTGATAAAACTGATTCTGGCATCAATTCGATCAAAAAATGAAATAGCGTTGGCAATTGCGTCGTCCGGAATAGCCGCAACATTGCTGCCTGGTGGAAGAACTGCTCATTCCGCTTTGAAATTGCCTCTGAATTTGCATTCTACAGAAACTCCCACGTGCAATATTTCCAAATCATCTGGGATGGGTAAAGTATTGCAGCAATGCAAACTTATTATTTGGGATGAGTGCACAATGGCACACAAAAAATCGCTCGAGGCTCTGGATCAATGTTTGAAAGATTTGCGAGGGAAGTCGAAACCCTTTGGCAGCACATTAATATTGCTTGCGGGAGATTTCAGGCAAACCTTACCTATAATACCTAGATCAACTCCTGCAGACGAAATGAATGCTTGCCTGAAAAATTCTTTTTATGGGCACACGTAAAAACATTAAAATTAACTACAAATATGCGTGTCCGATTGCAAAACGATGACTCTGGTCAAACATTTTCAGATCAATTGCTGGCAATGGGAAACGGAAAGCTCCCAGTAGACTCAATTTCAGGACGTATACAACTGCCTGCTGATTTCTGTAATTTAGTGACGTCCAAAAATGAATTGATTGAAAAAGTATTTCCGAATATTCTAAAAAATTATAAAAATAATAAATGGCTAAGTGAAAGAGCGATTCTCGCACCCAAAAATATAGACGTCCACGAAATCAACAATATTGTTTTGACCAAGATTCGAGACCAGGCAGTCCTTTACAAGTCAGTCGACACAGTTTTGGAACCAAATAAAGCGGTTAATTATCCATCTGAATTTTTAAATTCCATAGATCTTTCAGGGTTTCCACCACACGTGCTACAACTAAAAATAGGCGTACCAATAATACTTTTAAGAAATATAAACCCACCAAAGCTTTGCAATGGCACTCGACTTGCCGTAAAAAAAACAATGGAAAACCTAATAGAGGCCACAATCTTGACAGGGCCTTTTGAGGGTGAGGCTGTTCTTATTCCTCGCATTCCCATGATTCCAACGGATCTGCCTTTTCAATTTAAAAGATTGCAATTCCCAATTTGGGGGAATTGCAATTCGTATAGATCTTAATACTGATTGTTTTTCCCATGGACAATTGTACGTTGCATGTTCGAGGGTCGGTAAACCTGACAATCTATTTATATGCAGCGACAATTGGACAGCGAAGAATGTTGTATATTCGCAAGTTTTACGCAGTTAATTTGTATTTTGGAACCAAATGAAGCGGTTAATTATCCATATGAATTTTTAAATTCCATAGATCCTTCAGGGTTTCCACCACACGTGCTACAACTAAAAATAGGCGTACCAGTAATGCTTTTAAAAATATCAACCCACCAAAGCTTTGCAATGGCACGCGACTTACCGTAAAAAAAACAATGGAAAACCTAATAGAGGCCACAATCTTGACAGGGCCTTATGAGGGTGAGGCTGTTCTTATTCCTCGCATTCCCATGATTCCAACGGATCTGCTTTTTCAATTTAAAAGATTGCAATTCCCAATTCGATTAGCATTTGCAACCACCATCAACAAAGCTCAAGGGTAATCACTAGAAAAATGCGGTATAGATCTTAATACAGATTGCTTTACCAATGTACAATTGTATGTTGCATCTTTGAGGGTCGGTAAACCTGACAATCTATTTATACGCACAGACAATGGGACAGCGAAGACTGTTGTATATTCACAAGTTTTACGTAGTTAATTTGTATTGTATCTATCTATCTATCTATCTATATAAAAACGAGTTGTGTGTATGCATGTTTGTTTGTTTGTAAAAAGAGCGTTTGCATATGACGTCATTATTAGTACATACGGCTTTGTATATGGACAGACAATGGGAAAGCCATGAATTGCATATTCGCAATTTTTACGTAGTTTGAAACACATATATAAATCTATCTATATTCAAAGGTGGGAAACAGGGACACAACTACAATGGCGCGTAACTAATATGGCGCGTAACGACTTACGCGCGCGGGGGGGCTTGGGGGGCGCGAAGCGCCACCCCAACAGCTAGTATTATATATAAGTTGTCTGTCTGTCTGTCTGTCGAGTGACGTCATTATATGACGTCTGAATTATTTCATCATATACCAATTCAAAAACGAATGTATTCAAGCCGAAGTAGCTGAGTTGGTAAAGCGTTATGTTCCAGGTTCCGGGTCCGAGAGGTTCCAGGTTCAAACCTTGGCTTTAGCATTAATACAACAGAAGAAAAAAAACTAAAAAAGGTAAAAACTACAACAAAAACTAAAAAGAAAATACTAAGAAAACTAAAAAATCTAAAAAAATAAAAAAAGTAAAAAACTGAAAAAAAAAAAACTAAAAAATCTAAAAAAAGGTAAAAACTACAAAAAAAATAAAAAGAAAAAAAACTAAAAACTAATAAAAAAAACTAAAAAAAAACTCAAAACTCAAAAAAAAAAAACTAAAAAAAGAAAAAAAAACTGAAAAATAAAGGAGAAAAAAAAACTAAAAACCGGGACACCGGGAATATAAATGACAACCGGGACACTCAAAGAAAAATTACTGACTGGGACACTGGGACACAAATAACGACCGGGAGATATAAATGACGACCGGGACACTCAGAGATAAATTACAGACCGGGACACCGGGACAAAAATGACGACCGGGACACAGGGAATATAAATGACGACCGGGACGCTCAAAGAGAAATTACCGACTGGGACACTGGGACACAAATGACGACCGGGATACTGGGAATATATATATGACGACTGGGACACGGGGACGCAACTACAAGGGGGATGCCGGGGGCACAGGGGGATATATAAATGACGATGGGGACACAGGGAATGTTCGATTAGCAATCATCATCAACAAAGCTCAAGGGCAATCATTAGAATAATGAGGTATAGATCTGAATACGGATTGTTTTTCCCATGGACAATTTTATGTTGCATGTTCAAGAGTCGGTAAACCTGACAATCTATTTATATGCACAGACAATTGGACATCGAAGAATGTTGTATATTCGCAAGTTTTACGTAGTAAAAACAAATATATATATATATATATATATATATATATATATATATATATATATATATATATATATATATATATATATATATATATATATATATATATATATATATATATATATATATATATATATATATATATATATATATATATATATATATATCTTTCTATATTCACAGGTGGGACACAGGGACAAAACTACAATAACGCGTAACTAATATGGCGCGTAACGACTTACGTGCGCGGGGGGGCTTTGGGGGGGGGGGGGGCGCGAAGCGCCACCCCAACGGCTAGTATGAAATATTTCAATTGGTTAGAGTAGTTTGCATTATCAACCTTACCAATAATTGAAGATGTATGTTCCAATGTCCTTTAAAGTTTTATGACTCCTTTAAAATAAGTATGTCAAAGCTATAGCAGTAGAATAAATAGTATTTTGAATTTTATAACCACTGATATGAAATAAGCAAACGTCAATGTAACCTTATCAATATGATAGTGTTCAGTGTTCTGATAGTGTTTAACTATGACTGGGGCCTTCACATTGATGCCAATAGATGTTTCGAAACTTTGTTCTTTTATTTAATATTTTACATTCAATTATTTTCATATATTTAAGTAAAATGATTAATTACATGTCAAAATCTTGCATTTATCTTTTTTTAATTGTTTAAACCTGTTTCAGTATTAGTTTCACAATGTTGATTGCTAGCATTGTGTATTAAATGTTTTCTAAGTTTCTTATATACATAATATGTTATATTACACTATTTTATATATTTAAGCATTTGATTAACTACTATATTATAATCTTGATATGAAATAAAAGCAAATATCAAAGCAACCAACTGAAATATGTCAACCAAAGCGAATATTAGGACTTAGTTCACGAATCCCCTGGAAAGGGGTACTTTGGCTGGGTTCTGCTTTAGTAGGGGGAGGGGGAATTGGAAAAAAGTATCAAGAGCTAGTCAATTTCATATAAATAAAGAAACTATAAAATAAGCTTGAAAATAACTAGATGGGGAAGCGAAGGACCTTTTCCACTGGCTCGTGCCTGGCTAGAAAATACTTTTACTGAATTATGAGTTTTACAAAAAACTCATTTTGCTAAAAGATTTTTTTACTAAATTGGGGTAGTAGTTCATTGAGAATACACAAAAGGTTTATGGACCAAATTGATGCTATGTTCAAAACACAGTATCCATTTACACAAACTTTAGTTTTATGCACAACAAAATGGCTGAAAGCGCTGATTTACTGTGGGAAAGTCCTTTTTGCTAAAATAAATGTCTATGCTAGCTTTTTATTTTGTAGGACCACCAGCAGCTTCAAGGACGAATGTGCTACCATACGGTATTACTACCTCTGAAACTCGAGGCTCAATTTGTGTATACATTTTCGATAATTCTAAATCGATTGACTATCTCAGAATTTTCACAAAATGGCTTTTTGACCTTCTTTTGAAAAGATTTGTTGTTTTGAACCACAAAATGGCTGAAAATTCTACTTTGAGGCGGGACACTCTTTTTGGCCAAAATAAATTTGTATGTTAACCGTTTAATTTTTATAAATACGTACACCTTTAGAACTGAATGCCCCACCGTACGACATTTCGGCCTCTGAAACAGAAGGCTCAATATGGGTATAGTTTTTTGAATAAACTGACTATATCAGAATTTCAAAACAAGTCCAATGTATGTCACCTTTTTTTTCCATGCCCTTAGAAATCTTTGTAATATACTCAGAGATACAGAAACTTCTGGGAGCTCTCTGGTTCTTGGAGAATACGATGTTATTAATGATTTTGGTTCCCTTATCCACTCGCAGGTCATATTGGAGTTGCATATTCGTGAAGTTAGTCCTGATGTAATTCTCCCATTATATTATATGCATAATCATCAAAAAGTTCGTTTGAAGTTGGGAAATGGACTTTTGGATAGTGAGCTCCCTGTATTCGAAAGAATAAAGCAAGGAGCTCACATCACCGATTATCCATAATAACGCGTCTCTTCCGGTGCAGATTGGGCTACCTATTAGTTGCATTTCAAAATGTATGGATATATCAGTGCTTTGTTATGCGGATGATCTGTTAAATCCGTGCCAATCCATAGATAGTCCTCAACGGAGTCTTGATAACTTGTCTGATAGATATCTACAAATAGGACTAAGTATGAATGCTGCAAAGTACCAAGTCTTCTTTTTTTATCTACAGGGTACTTTTGTGCCCGATAGTTTCTGTCTAGGTGATAGTGAGGTGGCATCCACCGCTACACTAACATATTTGAGTCTCCTGATTGGATCTTCGATTGAGAATGCACGAAAGCTTTTGCTTTGGAATGTTGAGCTCAAACTTAGAATTTCTTATAGTAATGTGGATACATAGCAGCTTAATCTCGAACGGAAGGTCCTTTCTCGAACATAGAGTGGTATGGTTTTCCCGCTTGTTCTATATTTGGCCCCATTTTGAGACATTTTTACTGAATATGATAGGCTAGTGTTGCGAAAGTGCTATTTTAAGTATGCGAAGTTTTTGCTTCAGGCCCGTTGGTGGCTTAAGAATAGGCTCAGCATTTACTGTTTTGGTGTGGTGGAACCGGGTCAGGCCGGGGATGAACATTTTAAGAAACTGGGTAACTAGTCCTCTTCTCACCCGTGGAAGGGCTCACTTTTTTAGATTTGGTATTATTATTCTTTTTTTTATATTTCTATGTCATGTCTGTATCTTTCCTTTCTTTTATTGTTCTCCATTGTTTTCTTTTTTTATAGATAGGTAATTTAACAAACAAATTTAACAGCAAATTTAAATTAAAATTTCAACAAGCTTACTTCTTGTGCTTGCTTCCAATTATGTGGGACTAGTCACTTCTAATTCCTCATTTAACCCACAATCTAAATTCATTGATATCCCCACATCACCAGTTTTTTTTATATCTCTTTGTCGATGATTCTTTATCAGAGATAAAGAAACATTCTTTCATTCATTTTTTCCCCTAGCACGCTGGAAGTTTGTAATCGTACAGTTTTTCATACTCACCTCAAAATTTCACGTTTGATTCCTGGTCTGACATGTTGAGATTCAAACTAATTGGACAATATCAACACAGTAGCTCCCGAAATTGTGTGGGACAACACTTTGCAACGCAACTGTGACTACGGCTGTAGGCTCATACGGAACCAGTTTTAGACTGATTGGAAGCCAGTCCCATCTGGATTGCCATGTGAGCGGGCCCCCACTATACTTCAAGACAATGGTCACAAAACAGTCGCTTGTGCAGGTAGTTCGAAATTTTTGTCTCAAAACAGTTTTTTGTCTCAATTTTAAAATCTAAGGCCTACTGCGTCATTGGCGCTTTACTGAGAACGAATCTTATTACAAATATTCTCTTTTCCAGTTATTACAGCGTTGAAAGGAAAATAAAAATCAAGCTATTCCAATTTTGCTTATTAAATTTTATTTATTGCAAAAAAGCATTTTACTTTTTTAATTTTTTTGAATAGAACTAAATCTTGATCCTCCTTATAGTTTATTAAACGCTAAATACTTATTAAATGTGTTCAATGCCTTGTGGCATTTCAATACTTCTCTTTGTACTATAGAATATTACATTCAGATGCCTACTAGTTGGGCAATTTTAGCCCACTACCCTCCTGGAGGTGTGGGCGGTTCTAATAGATAACAAGCTGAACATGATCGGTGAAATCAAGTTCAACCCGAGTTTTTAGCCTGTTGGTAAAATGGGTTCTGACTATAACTGATAAGGACGTCTCGAGGCGACGTCTTTTTATGATAGAGTCTTCGGTCTGGCCATGGCGGCTTCTTACTTGAAGAAATTTGATATTTAAGTTCTTATAATTCTTAGAAATATGTAATTTCGTAGAAGATAGTGCGTGATTGCTATTAAAACCAAAAAGGAAGAGACAGTTCTTTAAAATAAATAAATAAAAAAAACAAGTTTTTTGAAATGAAAGTAAGGAGCGACATTAAACCTTAAAAGGAACAGAAATTACTCCGTATATGAAAGGGGCTTTTCCTCCTCGACACCCCGCTCCTTACGCTAAAGTTTTTCATTGTTTTAAAAAGTAGAGTTGCGAGAAAGAATCAAACTTGAGCGCAAGGAGCGGGGTGTCGAGGAGGAAAAGCCCTTTTCATATACGGAGTAATTTCTGTTCGTTTTAAGTTTTAATGTCGCTCCTTACTTTCATTTCACAAAACTTGTTTTTTTTATTTAATTTCTGAAAGTTTTTGAATTAATGCATGTCTGATTTTGGCTCTCCGTGCATAAATTATTAAAATGAAATTTGCATATTAATTGTTTTTTTGGCTAAATGGCTTTCTCTTAGTTTTGATCAGACGATTTTGGGGAAGGACTAGTGGGGAAGGAGGCCTAGTTTCTCTCCAATTTTTCGGTTACTTAAAAAGGCAACTAGATCTTTAATTTTTAACGAACGTTTTTATTAGTAAAAAATATACGTAACTTAAGAATTAACTTACGTAACAAACTTTCATATTCTTATATTTTTGATTATATATATGAGGGGGTTGGTCCCCTCGTTAATACCTCGCTCTTCACACTAAATCTTGTTTTGTCCCAATTCTTTAAGAATGACCCCTGAATCAGAAAGGCCGTAGAATAAATAGTTGAAATTACTTAAAAAAATTAGCATATAGAGCGAAGTATTTATCTCCTCCTAAATACCTCGCTCTTTATGCTAAAGCATTTTTAGAATCACTCATATGCGTAATAATCTCTGTTCGTTTTAAGTTTTAATGCTTCTCCTTACTTTCAATTGAAAAAAAACTTTTTCATGTTTATATTTTCATTGTTTTTTTTTATAGTAATGCTAGAAAATCCTGCGCGCGCCCTTTTCATTGAATTTCTCTTCCCCCATGAAATATTCCTCCAAGGAAAGATCCTCCCATAGAGCCCCCTCCCCTGAACCCCACACCCAAACCAAAAAAATCCCCCTGATAACGTCGGTACACTTCCCAGTAACCATTATTGTATGTAAACATTGGCGAAAGTTTGTAACTTGCAGCCCCTCCCCCAGGGACTGTGGGGGAGTAAGTCACTCCCAAAGACATAGTTATTATGGTTTTTGACTATGAGGAACAAAATGAGGAACAAAATCTCAAAATTTTGATCTGTTGACTTCGGAGAAAAAATGAGCGTGGGAGGGGGGCTAGGTGCACTCCAATTTTTTTGGTCACTTAAAAAGGGCACTAGAACTTTTCATTTCCGTTAGAATGAGCCCTCTTGCAAAATTCTAGGACAACCTGGTCGATACGATGACCCCTGGGAAAAATAAAAAAACAAAAAACAAACAAATAAACACGCTCCCGTGATTTGTCTCCTGGCAAAAAATACGAAATTCCACATTTTTGTAGATAG
>NW_027067431.1:0-13190 GCF_032884065.1 Artemia franciscana | reverse complement strand
CCCTTCCTCGCCTTCTTATTTCTTGTTAGTGCTGCAAATTGTTTTACGCAAAAACGATTTTTTTTTTATTAGGCTACAGAGATAAGATATAACTGAACCGTACTCTTTATTTTGCCATTCAGACAGAATGCCCTCAAACAAAAAAAAAGGATATTTTGCATTAAAAATGGCTGGCTTAAAAAGATGGCTAATATTGCATCTTTTGACATAACATTAGTTTTTGCAAAAAAGGATACAATATGTATGTCACAAAGACAGGCTCCAAGAACTTGGTAGTTGTACTTTTCCTTGTAATTACTAAGAACTTTCCCTAAATTTTTGGCATCATCTATGTCTCGAGGTAATTTCACATATCGTTGTTCAGATCTGAAAAAAAAAGGCACAATTATAAACATGTTAATGTAACACAACTTATTATATATCTATCTATATATATAAAAATAAGTCGTCTGTGGATTATGTCTGTCGAGTGACGTCATGTCATCATATCATCATGAAGTTAGTTGTCATGTTTTGTTATGACGATGACGTCATTAAAGGTATTTAAGAAAATCGTTTCAAAGACAAAATTTTTAATTGTAAGAAGATCGTGGACGGAAAAATGTTTAATTGTAAAATAACTGAAGAACCTACAATGGCAACAGCCGAGGAAGCTGCTCAAAGAGTCTATGCAAAAAAACTTGCAGCTGATAGAGAAAGTAAGAAAAGAAAGCGTGCCCGAGGAAATCACAAGAACAGCAAGAAAAACAGGCTTGCGGCTGATAGAGAAAGTAAAGAGCAGAAAGCGTGCCGAGGAATCACAATATATATCTATATCTATAAAAATAAGTTGTTTTGTCTGTCTGTCGACTGACGTCATGTTTGTGTCGACTGACGTCATGTTTGTCGACTGACGTCATTATAAGGATTGAGCTGTATGTCCGTCATGAAGTTGTTTGTCGTCTGACGTCATGTTTGTCGACTAACGAAACTACAGACCGGACACCGGGACACAAATGACGTGTTATGTCTGTTATAACGTAATAGAGGCAACAATCTTGACAGGGCCTTTTGAGGGTGAGGCTTTCTTATTCCACGCATTCTCATGATTCCAATGGATCTGCCTTTTCAATCTAAAAGATTGCAATTCCCAATTTGATTAGCATATTTAGTTTTTCAGTCCAGAACCACTAAAGCTATTACGTAAATATCAAAAATATTTATGTTGTCTGAGCAATAATTTTTAGTTTTTTATTTCAAAATAGAAAATTACCTGACAATTTTAGAATTATATCTATCTATATATATAAAAATAAGTTGTCTGTCTGTCGATCAGGTGACGTCATGTTTCTGTGTCGACTGGCGTCATGAAGTTAGTTGTCGTCATTTTGCTATGACGGTTGACGTCATTAAAGATATTTAAGACATATATGTTCACGTAGAAATCTATTAATGTTTAAGTTTAAAATGACTGATGAATCTTACAATGGCAAAAGCCGATGAAGATGCTCAAAGAGTCTATGCCAAAAAAACTTGCTGCTGATAGAGAAAGTCAGAAAGAAAGCGTGCCGAGGAATCAAAAGAACAGCAAGGAAACAGGCTTGAGGCTAAAGAACGCAAAAACCGCGCAGATAGATGAAGATCCACCTGGACAGCGAGAGTCAAAACATATCAAAACTGAAAATGATAGCGATGATGATTGGGTTTGGGATCTTGACTTGGATAAGGTCATCAATGCCTACCAGATTTTAGTTAAAAAAACAAAGGTTCCGGGATATGTATTTTCATAGTGAAGCTGAAAAATAAAGAAGAAAAGAAAACTGAAAAAAACTAAAAAATACTAAAAAGAAAAAACACTCAAAGAGAAATTACAGACCGGGACACAAATGACGACCGGGACAGAGGGAATATAAATAACGACCGGGACACTCAAGGAGAAATTACAGACTGGGATACCGGGACACAAATGACGACCTGGACACAGGCAATATAAATGACGACCAGGACACAGGTATTTAAGAATATCGTTCAAAGACAAATTTTTTAATTGTAAGAAGACCGTTGAAAGAGAAATTTCTAATTGTAAAATGACTGAAGAACCTACAATGGCAACACCCGAGGAAGCTGCTCAAAACGAATGTATTCACGCCGAAGTAGCTGAGTTGGTAAAAGCGTTATGTTTCAGGTTCTAGGTCCGAGAGGCTCCAGGTTTGAACCTTGGCTTTAGCATTAATACAAAAGAAGAAAAAAAACTAAAAAAGGTAAAAACTACAAAAAAACTAAAAAGAAAAATATATATATTATATATTTATATATATCATCTTTTCCACAAAAATAATAATTTAGTGCTTCTGCTTAAAAACAGCAATCGAATTGATGCCTCCTGATACGCAACTATCAACAAAGTGGCAATCGTTGTGGTCGGTGATCAGTTCTTACCTCGAGATAATATTCTTTATAGGCGAAACAATCAGTTGACAAGAATTGCTTAAACTAATAGATGCTACGATGCCCTACAATATCCTGACGAATATAAATGACGCCCGGGACACTCAAATAGAAATCACAGACTGGGACACCGGGACACAAATGACGACGGGGACACAGGGAATATAAATGACGACCCGGACACAGGGACACATACTACAACGGGGACGCCGGGGGGGCACAGGGGGATATAAAAATGACGACGGCAACAAAGGAAATGGTCGATTAGCAATCACCATCAACAAAGCTCAAGGGCAATCAATAGAATCATGAGGTATAGATCTGAATACGGATTGTTTTTCCCATGGACCATTATGCGTTGCATGTTCAAGAGTCGGTAAACCTGACAATTTATTTATATGCACAGACGATGGGACAGCAAAGAATGTTGTATATTCGCAAGTTTTTACGTAGTTAAAATATATATATGTATATATATATATATATATATATATATATATATATATATTATATATATATATATATATATTATATATATATCCGATGAAGATGCTCAAAGAGTCTATGCCAAAAAACTTGCTGCTGATAGAGAAAGTCAGAAAACAAAGCGTGCCGAGGAATCAAAAAGAACAGCAAGGAAACAGGCTTGAGGCTAAAGAACGCAAAACCGCGCAGTTAGATGAAGATCCACCTGGACAGCGGAGAGTCAAAACATATCAAAACTGAAAATGATAGCGATGATGATTGGGTTTGGGATCTTGACTTGGATAAGGTCATCAATGCCTACCAGATTATAGTTAAAAAAAACAAAGGTTCGGCGATATGTATTTCATAGTGAAGCTGAAAAATAAAGAAGAAAAAGAAAACTGAAAAAAGAAAAAATGTAAAAAACTAAAAAATACTAAAAAGAAAAAACACTCAAAGAGAAATTACAAACCGGGACACAAATGACGACCGGGACAGAGGGAATATAAATAACGACCGGGACACTCAAGGAGAAATTACAGACTGGAATACCGGGACACAAATGACGACCGGGACACAGGCAATATAAATGACGACCAGGACACAGGTATTTAAGAATATCGTTCAAAGACAAATTTTTAATTGTAAGAAGACCGTTGAAAGAGAAATTTTCTAATTGTAAAATGACTGAAGAACCTACAATGGCAACACCCGAGGAAGCTGCTCAAAACGAATGTATTCACGCCGAAGTAGCTGAGTGGTAAAGCGTTATGTTTCAGGTTCTAGGTCCGAGAGGCTCCAGGTTTGAACCTTGGCTTTATATATATATATATATATACTAGCTGTTGGGGTGGCGCCTTCGCGCCACCCAACACCTAGTTGGTGGGGGCGCTTCGCGCCCCCCCCAGCCCCCCCGCGCGCGTAGTCGTTACGCGCCATAATAGTTACGCGCCATTGTAGTTGTGTCCCTATGTCCCACCTGTGAATATAGATATATATATATATTATGGTTTAACTACGTAAAACTTGCGAATATACAACATTCTTTGCTGTCCCATTGTCTTGCATATAAATAGATTGTCAGGTTTACCGACTCTTGAACATGCAACATATAATGGTCCATGGGAAAACAATCTGTATTCAGATCTATACCTCATGATTCTAATGATGCCCTTGAGCTTTGTTGATGGTGATGCTAATCGACCATTCCCTGTCCCGGTGTCCCGGTCGTCATTTACATCCCCCTGTTTCCCCCGGTGTCCCCGTTGTAGTTGTGTCCCTGTGTCCACGGTCGTCATTTATATTCCCTGTGTCCCGGGTCCCGGTCATCCTTTGTATCCCGGTGTCCCGGTCTGTATATACATTCGTTTTTTAGTTTTGTTTTTCTCCTTTATTTTTTTCCTTTTTTTTTCTTTTTTAGCTTATTTAGATTTTTAGATTTTTTAGTTTTTTTTATTAGTTTTTAGTTTTTATTTCTTTTTAGTTTTTTGTCCCGGTCGTCATTTATATCCCCCTGTTTCCCCCGGTGTCCCCGTTGTAGTTGTGTCCCTGTGTCCCGGTCGTTATTTATGTTCCCTGTGTCCCGGTCGTCATTTGTATCCCGGTGTACCGGTCTGTATATACATTCGTTTTTTAGTTTTGTTTTTCTCCTTTATTTTTTTCCTTTTTTTTTCTTTTTTAGTTTATTAGATTTTTAGATTTTTTAGTTTTTTTTATTAGTTTTTAGTTTTTTTTTCTTTTTAGTTTTTTTTGTAGTTTTTACCTTCTTTTTAGTTTTGTTAATTTTTTTTTTACTTGTGTCCTGGTCGTCATTTATACTCCCTGTGTCCCGGTGCTTTGTTGATTGCTAATCGAACATTCCTTTGTCCTGGTCGCTTTCTCTTTGAGTGTCGTCATTTATTTTTTCTTTTTTAGTTCTTTTAGTTTTTACCTTTTTTAGTTTTTTTTTAGTTTTTAGTTTTTTTAGTTTTTTACCTTTTTTTAGTTTTTTTTAGTTTTTTAGCTTTTTTATTTTTTTTATTAGTTTTTAGTTTTTTTGTAGTTTTTGCCTTTTTTTTAGTTTTTTTAGTTTTTTAGCTTTTTTATTAGTTTTTAGTTTTTTTTGTAGTTTTTGCCTTTTTTTAGTTTTTTTAGTTTTTTTAGCTTTTTTATTTTTTTTATTAGTTTTTAGTTTTTTTGTTGTAGTTTTTGCCTTTTTTTAGTTTTTTCAGTTTTGACGTCACCTGATCCAGTTTTTTCAGGTGACGTCACCTGATCCACGATCCACAGATCCACAGACAACTTATTTTTATATATATAGATAGTTTTTTTTTTTTACTTATGTCCTGGTCGTCATTTATACTCCCTGTGTCCCGGTGCTTTGTTGATTGCTAATCGAAACATTCCCTTTGTCCTGGTCGCTTTCTCTTTGAGTGTCGTCATTTATTAGTTTTTTCCTTTTTTTTTAGTTTTTTATTGGTTTTTACCTTTATTTTAGCTTATTTTTCAGTTTTTTCCTTTTTTTTAGTTTTTTTTTATTTTTATTTTTTTTAGTTTTTTACCTTTTTTTAGTTTTTTAGTTTTTTTAGTTTTTTAGCTTTTTTACTTTTTTATTAGTTTTTAGTTTTTTTTTGTAGTTTTTGCCTTTTTTTAGTTTTTTCAGTTTTTTTTTTAGTTTTTTATTGGTTTTACCTGTATAGTTTTTTTAGTTTTTTTAGCTTTTTATTTTTTTATTAGTTTTAGTTTTTTTTTGTAGTTTTTGCCTTTTTTTTTAGTTTTTTCAGTTTTGACGTCACCTAATCCAGTTTTTTCAGGTGACGTCACCTGACACATCCATCCATCCATCCACAGACAGACAACTTATTTTTATATATATAGATATATATATATATATATATATATATATATATATATATATATATATATATATACTAGCTGTTGGGGTGGCGCTTCGCGCCACCCCAACACCTAGTTGGTGGGGCGCCTTCGCGCCCCCCCAAGCCCCCCGCGCGCGTAAGTCGTTACGCGCCATAATAGTTACGCGCCATTGTAGTTGTGTCCCTATGTCCCACCTGTGAATATAGATATATATATATATATATGGTTTTAACTACGTAAAACTTGCGAATATACAACATTCTTTGCTGTCCCATTGTCTTTGCATATAAATAGATTGTCAGGGTTTACCGACTCTTGACATGCAACATATAATGGTCCATGGGAAAACAATCTGTATTCAGATCTATACCTCATGATTCTAATGATTGCCCTTGAGCTTTGTTGATGGTGATTGCTAATCGACCATTCCCTGTCCCGGTGTCCCGGTCGTCATTTACATCCCCCTGTTTCCCCCGGTGTCCCCGTTGTAGTTGTGTCCCTGTGTCCCGGTCGTCATTTATATTCCCTGTGTCCCGGGTCCCGGTCATCATTTGTATCCCGGTGTCCCGGTCTGTATATACATTCGTTTTTTAGTTTGTTTTTCTCCTTTATTTTTTTCCTTTTTTTTCTTTTTTAGCTTATTTAGATTTTAGATTTTTTAGTTTTTTTTATTAGTTTTTAGTTTTATTTCTTTTTAGTTTTTTTGTCCCGGTCGTCATTTATATCCCCTGTTTCCCCCGGTGTCCCCGTTGTAGTTGTGTCCCCTGTGTCCCGGTCGTTATTTATATTCCCTGTGTCCGGTCGTCATTGTATCCGGTGTACCGGTCTGTATATACATTCGTTTTTTAGTTTTGTTTTTCTCCTTTATTTTTTTCCTTTTTTTTCTTTTTAGTTTATTTTAGATTTTTAGATTTTTTAGTTTTTTTATTAGTTTTTAGTTTTTTTTTCTTTTTAGTTTTTTTGTAGTTTTTACCTTCTTTTTAGTTTTGTTAATTTTTTTTTTTACTTGTGTCCTGGTCGTCATTTATACTCCCTGTGTCCCGTGCTTTGTTGATTGCTAATCGAACATTCCTTTTGTCCTGGTCGCTTTCTCTTTGAGTGTCGTCATTTATTAGTTTTTTTCCTTTTTTTTTTAGTTTTTATTGGTTTTTACCTTTAGTTTAGCTTATTTTTCAGTTTTTTCCTTTTTTTTAGTTTTTTTTTTATTTTTTATTTTTTTTAGTTTTTTACCTTTTTTTAGTTTTTATAGTTTTTTAGGTTTTTTAGCTTTTTTACTTTTTTTTATTAGTTTTTAGTTTTTTTTTGTAGTTTTTTGCCTTTTTTTAGTTTTTTCAGTTTTTTTTTTAGTTTTTTTATTGGTTTTTACCTTTATAGTTTTTTTAGTTTTTTAGCTTTTTTATTTTTTTTATTAGTTTTTAGTTTTTTTTGTAGTTTTTTTGCCTTTTTTTAGTTTTTCAGTTTTGAACGTCACCTAATCCAGTTTTTTCAGGTGACGTCACCTGACACATCCATCCATCCATCCATCCATCCATCCACAGACAGACAACTTATTTTTATATATATAGAAGATATATATATATATATATATCTTCTATATATATAAAATAAGGTTGTCTGTCTGTCTGTGGATGGATCAGGTGACGTCACCTGAAAAAACTGATCAGGTGACGTCAAAACTGAAAAAACTAAAAAAAGGCAATCTGAATTATTTCATCATATACCAATTCAAAAACGAAAGTATACAAGCTGATGTAGCTGAGTTGGTAACGCGGTATATTCCCAGGTTACAAAAACTACAAAAAAAAAAATAAAAAAAGTAAAAAAAAGGTAAAAAACTAAAACCTAAAAAGAAAAAAAACTAAAAACTAAAAAAAAAATACTAAAAAAGGGTAAAAACTACAAAACAAACCAAAAACTAAAAAAAAACTAAAAAAAGGTAAAAAACTAAAAAACTAAAACTAAAAAAGAAAAAAAACTAAAAAAGGAAAAAACTGAAAAATAAAGGAAAAAGAAAACTACAAAAACTGAAAAAGAAAAAAAACTAAAAAAAGGAAAAAAAACTGACAATTAAAGGAGAAAAAGAAAACTAAAAAAATAAAAATAAAAAAACTAAAAAAGGGAAAAACTACAAAAAAACTAAAAAGAAAAAAGAAAAAAAAGACGACCGGGACACTCAAAGAGAAATTACAGACTGGGACACCGGGCTACAAATGACGACTGGGACGTGTGGTCGACTGATGTCATGTTTGTGGTGTCGACTGACGTCATGTTTGTGTGTTGCTGACGTCATGTTTGTCGACTATAATGACGACTGGGACGCAGGGACACAACTACAATGGGGACGCCGGTGGGGGCACAGTGTATATATAAATAAGTTGTCTGTGTGTGTGTGGGTCTGTCGGTGACGTCATGTCATCATGTCGTCAAGAAGTTAGTTGTCGTCATGTTGTTATGACGATGACGTCATTAGAAGTATTTAAGAAAATCGTTCAAAGACAAATTTTTAATTGTAAGAAGATCGTGGAAGGAAAAATGTTTAATTGTAAAATGACTGGAGAACCTACAATGGCAACAGCCGAGGAAGCTGCTCAAAGAGTCTATGCCAAAAAACTTGCGGCTGATAGAGAAAGTAAGAAAAGAAAGCGTGCCGAGGAATAACAAGAACAGCAAGAAAACAGGCTTGCGGCTAAAGAACGCAAAACCGCGCAGCTAGATGAAAATCCACCTGGACAGCGAGAGTCAAAAACATATCAAAACTGAAAATGATAGCGATGATGATTGGGTTTGGGATTTTGACTTGGAGAAGGTCATCAATGCCTACCAGATGAGACACAGGGACACAACTGCAATGGCGCGTAACTAACATGGCACGTAACGACTTACGCGCGGGGGGGGTGGTCTTGGGGGGGAGCGCGAAGCGCCACCCCAACAGCTGTATATATATATATATATATATATATATATATATATATATATATATATATATATATATATATATATATATATATATATATATATATATACCAATTCAAAAAACGAATGTATTCAAGCCGAAGTAGCTGAGTTGGTAAAGCGTTATGTTCCAGGTTCCAGGTCCGAACCTTGGCTTTAGTATTAATACAAAAGAAGAAAAAAACTAAAAAAGGTAAAAACTACAAAAAAAACTAAAAAGAAAATACTAAAAAAACTAAAAAAGCTAAAAAACTAAAAAAACTAAAAAAAGGTAAAAAACTACAAAAAAAATCTGAATACGGATTGTTTTTCCCTTGGACAATCTTATGTTGCATGTTCAAGAGTCGGTAAACCTGACAATCTATTTATATGCACAGACAATGGGACATCGAAGAATGTTGTATATTCGCAAGTTTTACGTAGTTAACTATGTTCCAGGTTCCAGGTTCGAACCTTGGCTTTAGCATTAATACAAAAAGAAGAAAAAAAAAAAACTAAAAAAGATAACATAGTACAGGCAAATGGAGGTTTGACCCGAAACAAATTGCAACAGAAATGATTCTTACACCATCTTGTAGAGAAAAAAAAAACTGAACAACATATCCAATTTTCGCATATTCTGAGGTCGACGCAAAATAACCGTGTTTTGGCTTTTAATGCGATTTTTTTTACGTTTTCCGAAAAAAATATAATTTTAGTATCCGACCGTTTTTCTTGAAATGAAGTATGATTCTGATCCAGAATGACAAGCTGAGACAGAAAATGAAGTCAGATTGGGTGTCTGGTGCAAAACAAAAAAGTTTCACTATCATCAATATGCGTTGCGGTAATTTTTGTAAAAGACAATCAATCGGCACTTGTTATTCAACAAATCATCGATTTTTCGTAAAAATGCCTGAACTAGGCACTAGTGTAAGACACTTCGAAGGCTACGTAATGCAATAAAAATGAAAATCGTCACATTCATCACTTAGTGTTTTAAAAATTTCAAAGCTTATTCCCAAGATTTGACTGAGAAATCAATTAGACGAAGACCTCAAGTAATGCCAGAAAGTCGAGTAGAAAACTAGTTCCGGTCAGTGACAGTCATAACCTTTATTTAAATTCGCCATCTACCCCGAGAAAAAATTTTATTCGAAATTCCGCCATCTAACAGTCGAGTAATACTTTCCGGTGAATCTGCTAAATGTTCTGATGAATGATTAGCGCAGGTAAGAAGTCGGTTTTTATAATGGTGGTTCGGAACTGAATACTTTAAAAGTTGAAAGGACAAATTATTGTACTTTACTGCTTTGCGTCAAATTCTTGGATGTTTCAGGTCAGTTTAATTTATTTGTTTTTTTTTTTTTTTTGTTTTACAGCGACATCTATTGAGAAGACAATCGTGCACAATTTGACTTGATAAAGTCAAATTCATCAGCAGCAAGAGAAAAGAACTGCTCCAGTGTCGAACATCAAAGCTTTGGTTCCAGTATTTGGACATGGTTGCGATTCTACGAAACTTTGTAAAAGGAGAACGATCTGGGTCATGGGAGCTCCATTTGAAGTCTACCTCAGAATGTTACCTTACCTGGGAGGCTGGCAGGATACAACCACTATACGAAATCATGCCATCTTTACCTCCAGCGAATGGACAAGCTCGAAGATACCCATCCTACGGTCTACCAGGGCTTTCCAGAGTGGCATGCATGTAGTAAGACGTTCTGATAGATTCTGGGCTGGACTCTCCACGGATCTTGTCATTGAACAGGAGCTTATGCGCTCTCTTAAAGCCTCTGGTGGCCTTGCAGGCGTGTCATGGCAGCGGCATGACAGAGGCTCAGAGGTCCTTATGGGTTTTGTCGCGACCAGTCTGCTCTACAGTAAACCTTTTGATGGAACGTATCTCACAAATTCTGCACGTTTCAAGCGATCAGCACAAGGAGATGTCAGAGCCGATACAACTGAGAGACTGCAAAGATACGCAGACGATTATCGAGTTTCTGGAAAGGGGTTCACCATTTGAGGGAGATGTTCAGTTAAGAAGCATAGCAAATGGTCTAACTGCCTATCCGTCTGCCAACGTGGATTCTGCCAAAGATGTTGGCCTAAAAGTCATTGACGCCATGTCTGGACAGCTGGTCTCTGACTTTGTGTTTCGACGAAAACAACAGGCAATCCAGATGACGACCAAGCAAAGTCCAAGCGGAGACTGCAAACGACTAGACCCGACTCTTCTTTTTTCAGAGGTTTATCATGATCGCGAAAAGGATCAATCTTACGGAAACTGAGTACTTTCAACACGAACTGTGTTCCTACCCAGCGACACTTTTTGACAGCTCCTGCATGCTCCGGACTGCGAACAAACCAGAACTAGCGAAGGCCATAGCCCAGGCGTGCAACCATGAGAAGCATTCATTTCCCCTCCCCGAAGGCACTCGATATATCCTAGACGGAGGAGCTCTGCTGCACAGGATACCATGGACAAAAAATGAAAGATACCTGGAGATTCTAGACCATTATGCAACTTACGTGACAGGAAAGTACCCTTCTGCCACTATCACTCGCAGAGGAGGTCGTACAGTTGGCCGTGAGATCTTCTTCACAGCAGATATGCAGCTCAAGGTGAAGAAAGAAGAGTTCTTATCTTGCAAGAAAAACAAAGCCAGGTTTATCTGCGCTTTGGCTGATCATCTCCGTGCAAAGGGTGTCTCTGTCTCCCAGGCATCAGGTGACGCAGATGTCCCGATTGTGGAAGCTGCTGTTGCCTCTTCACGGTATCACGACACTGCCGTAGTTGGGGACGATACCGATCTATTGGTTCTCTTATGCTACCACTGTGACTTGTCAAGCAAGAAACTATTCTTCGCACCTGAGCCAAAGTCGAATAAAGCTCCCCGAATATGGGACATACACACCCTGAAAGAGAAGCTGGGACAAGATACTTGTCATCTGATCCTTTTTGCTCACGCCCTGTTAGGCTGTGACTCTACTTCGCGAATCCACGCTGTGGGAAAAGGTCTTGAACCTGAAGAGGCTGATAGAAGACAATGATTTCCGAAAATCAGCTGCAGTGTTCATGAAGAAGTCCGCTTCGAAGGAGGAAATCAAGACCGCTGGTGAAGACGCCCTGCTGATCATATACGGTTCGTCGAAAGGAGGGAACTTGAACAAACTCCGCAGAGAAGTTTTTGAAAAGAAAGTGACAACGGCAAACTCTTTTGTTCACCCAGAACATCTGCCACCAACTTCTGATGTAGCCAAGTTTCATAGCTATAGAGTTTTTTATCAAGTTCAGGCATGGACCGGGGAGCCTGATCCGGAACTGAAAGCCGAGGAATGGGGATGGAAGAATAAAGATGACTTCTTATACCCATTAACAACTGACCTCCCACCAGCCCCACGTATGCTCCTAAAGATTGTGAAGTGCTCCTGTCGTGTACAGTGTAGTTCAGCGAGGTGTAGCTGCTTTAAAAACGGCTTAGTTTGTACTCCAGAATGCAGAACCTGCAAGGGAACAATGTGTTCCAACTCCCCAAAAATCGACAGCAACAATGATGAAGAGAACCTAGAACCCTAGTCGTTAATCCATTCCAAATGAAGAAGTTGTGAAACTAGTCGGAATCTGATTCTATATTTTGTATTTTTTTATAAGATTGATTCTATTTAATAGACTGTGAAGATTATGGATTATGGACTGTGAACACTATAGGTTGACCCTAAATAGTATACGAAGAGTGTTTTAAGTGTGATTTACGATACTGACCACTGAAAACCAGTTCGGTTTGTAATTCACTTTCCCTAATTATGTTCTAAAAAAATGTAGATCATTCATTAAGGATTACGATTTTTTTTCTGGTTCAGTGAACAACCTAGTTGATTCTATTTTCGGTCTCAGCTCGTGATTCTACGTCAGAACCACACTTTCATTCAAGAAAATCGGGCTACAACGAAAATGTATTTTTTTAGGCGAAAAAAGTCGGAAAAAATACAGTTACTTTTTTATGGTGCTTCTTACGCTAAATCCCACTTCGTTTTCGGTCTCGCCATGTTATTTTGGGTTAGAATCATAATTCAGTTCAAGAAAAACCGATGTCCACGAAAATTGCGATTTTTATTCGAATAATGGAAAAAATAGCATTAAAAACCTAAAAACGGTTATTTTGCATCGACTCAGAATATGCGAAAATGGATATGTTGTTCAGTTTTTTTCTCTACAAGATGGTGTAAAAATCATTTCTGTTGCAATTTGTTTCGGGTCGACCTCTTTTGAAGCTCATTTTCCTGTACTAAAAACTACAAAAAAAAACTAAAAAGAAAATACTAAAATAAATAAAAAAGCTAAAAAGCTAAAAAAAACTAAAAAAAGGTAAAAAACTAAAAATTAAAAAAGAAAAGTACTAAAAAAACTAAAAAAAGGTAAAAACTACAAAAAAAAACTAAAAAGAAAAAAAAACTAATAAAAAAACTAAAAACTGAAAAAGAAAAAAAAACTAAAAAAAGAAAAAAAC
>NW_027067430.1:0-13200 GCF_032884065.1 Artemia franciscana | reverse complement strand
TTAATTTGTTTTGAAATATTTGAACGGGGAGGAGAAAGGGTCGTTGAGTTTGAATCTTAGCTCTAAGATTAGATATTGATTTTTGTCTTCTGACCAGGAATATATATTGGTATTGATTGTATATAGATATTAATTGTTCTTTCAGGGGAGTAGCCCCTGAAAGGCGCTATTTCCACCAAGCCCCCTGTTCTTTACGCTTAAGTTTGACCCTTTCTCACAACTCTACTTTTTAGAACAATAAAAAATTTCACCGTAAACAGCAAGGTTTTCTTACGAAATAAAGTTTGTTTTTGACATATCTTAAAAAATTTGGCTAATACAGGCCGTGGTTTTTCTTTACTAGGGTATACGGTTGCTGCAACTATGACCTTCAAATGGGTTTGGCCATGGACATGAGAAGTTTCGTTACTTTTCAAATACATAGGAGAAAAGAATAGTATGTTGTTTAATAGAAGAAATTGGGGTGCGGGGTATTTTGTATTGACAAAGATTAGATTTAAAAAAAAATTACAAGAACTAACCAATAATTAAAAGACTGTTTCATTTGAGTCAGGTTTTGTTGGCTCTGGTAAAACGGGCTAAAACTCATTTTCTAGTTATATTCTTTATTTGAGCTGAGTGAGCTATATACCTCTGAATGCAGGTGCTAAGTCAGACAAGTCTTGGGTAATCGGGGGTTGAGTTGAATGTAGATTGAGTTAAAAGAGGTTGCATTGTACGGAAGCTGAGTTGAATGGGGCTTGAAATAAATGGGAGGCTGAATGCCCGAAGGTTGAGTTAGATGGAGGTCAAGTTGAATGAGGGTTGACCTGAATGATATTGATTCACGCAGATAATGAGTTGAGTGAAGGTTCAGTTGCATTAAGGCTTACTTAAATTGGTATTGAGTTGTACGTGGATCCAGTCAAAAGAGGGTTGGGTTGTATGAAGGTTCAGGTCAATGCAAAGTCATTAGCTGCACAGGGGTCAGTTAAACAAGGTTTTAGTTGCAAGGGAGTCGAGTCACATGAGGGGTATGTTCAACAGGCTTGGGTTGAGTTTTATGGGGGTTCAGTTACTCGAAGGCTCAGTTATATGGGGCTCAGTTCCACCAGAGGTCAAAAATATAAGGACTCAGTTTGTGTTCATTTCCATGGGGTTCAGCTACATGGGATATCAGTTTCAATGGAACCATACGATAGTATTGCAATGACACTATACATTGTATAAAGTGTTATGTATAGGCTAAAGAATTTTTTTTCGGATAAAATATCAGTAGAGGATGAGTCCCAAAAATATACTAAGTTAATGGAAACCATGAATAGCTTTAAGAAGCCATGGATAAGACAAGATCTTCTTGGGAAAATAAATTTAAGAGATAGATTGCTTAAGTTACAAGCTTTGTCAACCTAAGGATGAAAATATAGAACAATACCGTGTTTTTCATAATGGTTACCGTGTTTTTCATAATGGTTTGAATAATTTTCTCTGTGAGGCTAAAAAAGAGCTATTTAGGCTTTCAATTTAAGGAAGCTGAAGAAAACTCATTGAAGACCTGACAAATAATCCGTAGTTTGATGGGTCAGAATCCTAATACACTACCGTCTGAAGGGATAGTAAATGAGGCCACAGCTACAATGATTTTTAATGAGTTTCAAAATCAGTTTATTTCAGTAGGTCCAAAACGATTTTTTCATTTCCGAAAGACTCACCTTTTGGCTCCACTTAACCGCCCCCTATAGATGTATCATTGCGTCTAAAGTTGATTACCGTAGACGCGATAAGGGATACAATGTACGCCATGAATAATAGTTCGTCTGATCAAAAATTCTGAAATGTATTTTTTCATCTATATCTAGCATCCTACCTAACACCATTAATCATTGATTGTTTTGGACAAGGTTTGTTTCCAGATCAAGGAGGCACACTCGTGCCTCTATAAAGAGGCGACACACGACAATGTTAAGCGATCTTCGGTTCCAGTGGTCGCAGACGGATGGGGAGGGATGCATTTCGTAGCCCGAGCTCCAACTAAGAAACCTGCAAAATTTCATCCCCCTCCAACTTTTCCTTCATGGGGAAAATATGGCCGAAAGTTTCGACCTGTCAACCCAAGCCCCCCTTTAACGTTGTCCGATCGGGCTGAAATTCACAAGTTAAGGTCCCCTAGGGCCCAGGAGCTTATCCGCGAAATTTCAGCTTGATCCGATAACTCCTTCCCTGTTTTCCAGAAACCACGCATAGCCACTTAAAATTCATTTACTTTTTTTTCCTAGACGCCTACAGGTCACATCCGACATCGGATCTGGGTGTACGAAGACTCATTCGATGCGGAATTCTCCGAGTAATTTTCCTGGAAAGTTTCGTAGGAAAATCTTAACCCCCCGAAAGTTTCGACCCTCCAACCCCCCACCCCTTTTAACGTTGTCCGATCGGGCTTAAATTCACAAGTTAAGGTCCCCTACGGCCCAGGAGCTTATCCGCGAAATTTCAGCTCGATCCGATAACTCCTTCCTGTTTTCCAGAAACCACCCATTAGCTATTTAATTAACGGATTTCTCTCCATAAGAGCCCATGTTAATTTATAATTTTTAAAAGCTATTGAGAAGTTATATTTACTCACATGGAAGTTATTAGCTCAGTTGGTAGAGCGTGAGACTTTTAATCCTCGGGTCAAGAGTTCAAGTCGCTTACGGGCGGTTTTTTTTCACAACATCAAAGAAATTTTGATAACACCTGGACAGCTTATCATTTGAGAGATAACAGAATATTAGCTTCTTATGAGCAAAAGAAACATTTCGGTCATTCTATCTATTTTTTTTCTATTTTATACAATGATTTAAAAGCGGGGGGGGCGGCAGCCACCCAAGTTCCTCTCCTAATTCCTGTACGAGGAGTACAGGAATTATTAAATTACATCCACCATGGATTGTAGAAAAACGTACAGAAATAATATGAAAAAAACTTCGTTTTCTTAAAGAGTTAAAGAGGCTGCGTCCCAAAGTCGAACCTTAAAACGTACAGGAATTAGAAGAGGCAGTTGGGGGGCTGCCGCCCCCCAAACCCCCAGCTTTTAAAGACTCTTTTGTACAGGTTTTTTTTGGGGGGGACTTCATTGTTACTAATTACTAGTTTCGGCGCAATGGTTCTCCTGTCCTCTTGTGTTTAACATTTTTCGAAGTTATTCCATTATTCATTCATTTCAATTTTTTGTTAATTAAAAGAGGGCCTTTCCGAAGCCAAGAGCTGGGGGTTAGCAAAAAAACAAAAAACCTGTACAAAAGAGTCTTTAAAAGCTGGGGGTGTGGGGGGCGGCAGCCCCCCAACTGCCTCTTCTAATTCCTGTACGTTTTAAGGTTCGACTTTGGGACGCAGCCTCTTTAACTCTTTAAGAAAACAAAGTTTTTTTCATATTATTGCTTAAAGTATGCAAGAGCGACACCGGCTTATAGAGGTGGTGACAGGAATGACCTTGGTAATTATCGCCCAATATCAGTTTTGCCAGTTATTTCTCGTCTGATTGAAAAATGTTTTAGTTCTCAGTTAACCACATTTCTTGAGAAGTTTCATCTTTTTAATATTAATCAGTTTAGATTCCGGAAGAATAGGAAGAGGAAGGATGCATTGATATTTTTGACAAGTATTATTAATATGGCTTTAGACAGAGGACTGCAGTATTTCTAGACCTAATTAAGGCTTTTGATACAGTTAACCATGATCTACTCTTGGAAAAGTTTGAAGTTTATGGGATCCGAAGTAAAGCTGTTGATTCTATATGGAGTATCCTGAGTAACCGGTACCAGTTTGTAGAGACGAATTGCTTAAAATTTGAATTACGCCCAGTAAGTTGGGGATGTTCCACAGGGATCTGTTATTGGGCTTTTGTTTATTAATTCCTTTTCCTTTGTTTATTAATGATATGCCCAATCGTATCCATAATTGTTATTTCAGCATTAGTAACATGACTAAAAGTCTCCAGAATGAAACTGTGTCATTATTTACGGATAACACAGTGGCTATCAGTGCTTCAAAAAAGGAAAATTTACTCCTGACATCTTTGAAAGATAATTTGGATAGATTACATTCTTGTTTAAGGGAAGATAGGCTTAAGATTAATTTTGATAACTAAAAATTTGTCATTTTTTCTCCATTTTTCGTTTTTTATCCTTGGATTAATGCATTTTTTAAACATTGTGGATTTTAAAGCGTACTTTATCGATTAAGTACCTGGGTTTATATTGATGAGGGCCGCCCTGGCCGAGTGGGTTGGTATGCTGGATTCGGGATCCCTTGTCTGAGAGGACGCGGGTTCAAATCCAAGTGGACCCAATTCTTCAGTTTGGGACGGGGGTCAGTGGCGTGACTCTGTAAGCTTAGCCAGAGTCGACCCAGCTCTAAATGGGTACCTGGAGAAATCTGGGGAAGGTAAACAGGAAGGGTGTGTGAAAGCACAGGTTGGCTAGCCCCCAGCCCCCCATTGCACTTCCTGGCTGAAGGGCCAAGAAACGGAGATCAGCACCGCCGTTACGGACTGTAAAGTCTAATGCCGTATCCTTTACCTTTTTTTAACATTCAAATCTCACGTATAGTCTATGAGTAAAATTCTGTCTCGTAACTGAGACATATTGAAAAAAAGTAAAGCATTTTTTCCCTGCATATATCCTACGCCTCCTTTATTTTTCCCTTGTCCATCCATATATTTTGTAGTGTAGTAGCATTTGTCTTGGTACATTTGCTTCCGTTGTCTGGCCCATACGAGTTCTTCAAAACAATTCTTTTCGTCTGTTGGTTGGCCTATAACCCCAGGATTTCGTGCGGAACGTCTACGAACAAATAAGGATACTACCAGCCTCAGGACTATCAGAGTTATATTTTTGTACTTTGATTGCGGGACCTCAATTTGGGTGTTGGCTTGATTTGGATTTATTTCTTAAAATTTTAATACAACAGTATCCGAATATTAGCCTTGGAACGATTTTTCGAAAGTTAGTAAGTGTAAGAGTAGTTGTTTTCTTTGCCAAAATTACTTTCCCATGGACTTCTATTAAGAGTACATTGTATAATAAAAATATTGCATGCAAGTTATAAAACAACTAATGTAATTCACCTATTAGAATGTAATAAATGCTACCTACAATATGGGGGGAAACAACTGATAATATATATAACACATTTTCTAGACACAAGACCACAGTTAATAAAGAAAAAACCAATTACTATATAGTGCAACATTTAATAATAGTATGTGTTCCATATAAGATATAACTATCACAGTTTTAGAAAATTAAGAGTTAGAAAATTTCAATAAAGAAGAGAAGAATAATATATTACGCAAACAGGAAGATTTCTGGATCCATAATCTTGGTACAGCTTATCCTTTTGGGCTAAATAATCGTTTAGCAAAATACGAAGACATGTCTTATGTTTTTGTTAAATGTATTTATGGTTCTATGGACCATCCTTCTTTTACTTGTCCTACTAAACGTAAAAACGATCAAGAGGACCTATGAAAAATAATAGAAAAAATAAATTAGATTTACATATATTTTATGGATCTATGCCAGCTACTTGAATCTAAGGGTATGACTTCTGTAATAAAATGTCTAAATAGGCGTACCAATAATACTTTTAAGAAATATCAACCCACCAAAGCTTTGCAATGGCACGCGACTTGCCGTAAAAAAACAATGGAAAACCTAATAGAGGCCACAATCTTGACAGGGTCTTTTGAGGGTGAGGCTGTTCTTATTCCTCGCATTCCCATGATTCCAACGGATCTGCCTTTTCAATTTAAAAGATTGCAATTCCCAATTCGATTAGCATTTGCAATCAGCATTAACAAAGCTCAAGGTCAATCATTAGAAAAATGTGGTATAGATCTTAATACTGATTGTTATTCCCATGGACAATTGTACGTTGCATGTTCGAGGGTCGGTAAACCTGACAATCTATTTATATGCAGTGACAATTGGACAGCGAAGAATGTTGTATATTCGTAAGTTTTACGCAGTTAATTTGTATTGCATCTATCTATCTATCTATCTATATAAAAACGAGTTGTGTGTATGCATGTTTGTTTGTTTGTAAAAAGAGCGTTTGCATATGACGTCATTATTAGTACATACGGCTTTGTATATGCACAGACAATGGGAAAGCCAAGAATGTTGTATATTCGCAATTTTTACGTAGTTTGAAACACATATATAAATCTATCTATATTCACAGGTGGGACACAGGCACACGACTACAATGGCGCGTAACTAATATGGCGCGTAACGACTTACGCGCGCGGGGGGGCTTGGGGGGGCGAAGCGCCCCACCAACTAGGTGTTGGGGTGGCGCGAAGCGCCACCCCAACAGCTAGTATATATATATATATAAATAAGTTGTCTGTGTGTGTGTGTTTGTCGAGTGACGTCATGTTTGTCGACTGACGAAATTACAGACCGGGATATTGGGACACAAATGACGACCGGGACACCGGGACATCTATTTATATATATAAAAATTAGCTGTTGGGGCGAAGCTTCGCACCACCCCCCCAATCCCCCCCGCGCGTACGTCGTTACGCGCCATATTAGTTACCCGCCATTGTAGTTGTGTCCCTGTGTCCCACCTGTGAATAGAGATAGATATATATACATATATATATATATATATATATATATATATATATATATATATATATATATATATATATATATATATATATATATATATATATATATATATATATATATATATATATATATATATATATATATATATATATATATATATATATATTTATATAAATATATATATATATATATATATATATATCTATATATATAAAAATAAGTTGTCTGTGGATGGATGGATGGATGTGTCAGGTGACGTCACCTGAAAAAACTGGATCAGGTGACGTCAAAACTGAAAAAACTAAAAAAAGGCAAAAACTACAAAAAAAACTAAAAACTAATAAAAAAAATAAAAAAGCTAAAAAAATAAAAAAACTATAAAGGTAAAAACCAATAAAAAACTAAAAAAAAAACTGAAAAAACTAAAAAAAGGCAAAAACTACAAAAAAAACTAAAAACTAATAAAAAAAGTAAAAAAGCTAAAAAACTAAAAAAACTAAAAAAAAACTAAAAAAAGGTAAAAAACTAAAAAAAATAAAAAATAAAAAAAAACTAAAAAAAAGGAAAAAACTGAAAAATAAGCTAAAATAAAGGTAAAAACCAATAAAAAACTAAAAAAAAAAAGGAAAAAAACTAATAAATGACGACACTCAAAGAGAAAGCGACCAGGACAAAAGGAATGTTCGATTAGCAATCAACAAAGCACAGGGACACAGGGAGTATAAATGACGACCAGGACATAAGTAAAAAAAAAAACTATCTATATATATAAAAATAAGTTGTCAAACTAAAAAAAGGCAAAAACTACAAAAAAAACTAAAAACTAATAAAAAAGCTAAAAAACTAAAAAAACTAAAAAAAAGGCAAAAACTACAAAAAAAACTAAAAACTAATAAAAAAAATAAAAAGCTAAAAAACTAAAAAAACTAAAAAAACTAAAAAAAGGTAAAAAACTAAAAAAACTAAAAACTAAAAAAAACTAAAAAAAAGGAAAAAACTGAAAAATAAGCTAAAATAAAGGTAAAAACCAATAAAAAACTAAAAAAAAACTGAAAAAACTAAAAAAAGGCAAAAACTACAAAAAAACTAAAAACTAATAAAAAAAGTAAAAAAGCTAAAAAACTAAAAAAACTAAAAAAACTAAAAAAAACTAAAAAAAGGTAAAAAACTAAAAAAAATAAAAAATAAAAAAAAACTAAAAAAAAAGGAAAAAACTGAAAAATAAGCTAACATAAAGGTAAAAACCAATAAAAACTAAAAAGAAAAAAAGGAAAAAACTAAAAAAAATTTTCATCTAAAAAACTAAAAAAAAACTAAAAAAGGTAAAAACTAAAAGAACTAAAAAAGAAAAAAATAAATGACGACACTCAAAGAGAAAGCGACCAGGACAAAAGGAATGTTCGATTAGCAATCAACAAAGCACCGGGACATAGGGAGCATAAATGACGACCAGGACATAAGTAAAAAAAAAATTAACAAAACTAAAAAGAAGGTAAAAACTACAAAAAAACTAAAAAGAAAAAAAAACTAAAAACTAATAAAAAAACTAAAAAATCTAAAAATCTAAATAAACTAAAAAAGAAAAAAAAAGGAAAAAAATAAAGGAGAAAAACAAAACTAAAAAACGAATGTATATACAGACCGGTACACCGGGATACAAATGACGACCGGGACACAGGGAATATAAATGACGACCGGGACACAGGGACACAACTACAACGGGGACACCGGGGAAACAGGGGATATAAATGACGACCGGGACAAAAAAACTAAAAAGAAAAAAAAACTAAAAACTAATAAAAAAAAACTAAAAAATCTAAAAATCTAAATAAGCTAAAAAAGAAAAAAAAGGAAAAAAATAAAGGAGAAAAACAAAACTAAAAAACGAATGTATATACAGACCGGGACACCGGGATACAAATGACGACCGGGACACAGGGAATATAAATGACGACCGGGACACAGGGACACAACTACAACGGGGACACCGGAGGAAACAGGGGGATGTAAATGACGACCGGGACACCGGGACAGGGAATGGTCGATTAGCAATCACCATCAACAAAGCTCAAGGGCAATCATTAGAATCATGAGGTATAGATCTGAATACAGATTGTTTTCCATGGACCATTATATGTTGCATGTTCAAGAGTCGGTAAACCTGACAATCTATTTATATGCAAAGACAATGGGACAGCAAAGAATGTTGTATATTCGCAAGTTTTACGTAGTTAAAACCATATATATATATATATCTATCTATATTCACAGGTGGGACATAGGGACACAACTACAATGGCGCGTAACTATTATGGCGCGTAACGACTTACGCGCGCGGGGGGGCTTGGGGGGGGCGCGAAGCGCCCCCACCAACTAGGTGTTGGGGTGGCGCGAAGCGCCACCCCAACAGCTAGTATCTATATATATAAAAATAAGTTGTCTGTCTGTCTGTGGATGGATGGATCAGGTGACGTCACCTGAAAAAACTGGATCAGGTGACGTCAAAACTGAAAAAACTAAAAAAAGGCAAAAACTACAAAAAAAACTAAAAACTAATAAAAAAAATAAAAAAGCTAAAAAACTAAAAAAACTAAAAAAAGGCAAAAACTACAAAAAAAACTAAAAACTAATAAAAAAGCTAAAAAACTAAAAAAACTAAAAAAAGGCAAAAACTACAAAAAAAAACTAAAAACTAATAAAAAAAATAAAAAAGCTTAAAAACTAAAAAACTAAAAAAAGGTAAAAAACTAAAAAAAAACTAAAAACTAAAAAAAACTAAAAAAAAGGAAAAAACTGAAAAATAAGCTAAAATAAAGGTAAAAACCAATAAAAAACTAAAAAAAAACTGAAAAAACTAAAAAAAGGCAAAAACTACAAAAAAAACTAAAAACTAATAAAAAAAGTAAATAAATGACGACCAGGACATAAGTAAAAAAAAAAAACTAACAAAACTAAAAAGAAGGTAAAAACTACAAAAAAACTAAAAAGAAAAAAAAACTAAAAACTAATAAAAAAACTAAAAAATCTAAAAATCTAAATAAACTAAAAAAGAAAAAAAAAGGAAAAAAATAAAGGAGAAAAACAAAACTAAAAAACGAATGTATATACAGACCGGTACACCGGATACAAATGACGACCGGGACACAGGGAATATAAATGACGACCGGGACACAGGGACACAACTACAACGGGGACACCGGGGGAAACAGGGGGATATAAATGACGACCGGGACAAAAAAACTAAAAAGAAAAAAAAACTAAAAACTAATAAAAAAACTAAAAAATCTAAAAATCTAAATAAGCTAAAAAAGAAAAAAAAAGGAAAAAAATAAAGGAGAAAAACAAAACTAAAAAACGAATGTATATACAGACCGGGACACCGGGATACAAATGACGACCGGGACACAGAGAATATAAATGACGACCGGAACACAGGGACACAACTACAACGGGGACACCGGGGGAAACAGGGGGATATAAATGACGACCGGGACACCGGTACAGGGAATGGTCGATTAGCAATCACCATCAACAAAGCTCAAGGGCAATCATTAGAATCATGAGGTATAGATCTGAATACAGATTGTTTTCCCATGGACCATTATATGTTGCATGTTCAAGAGTTGGTAAACCTGACAATCTATTTACATGCAAAGACAATGGAACACCAAAGAATGTTGTATATTCGCAAGTTTTACGTAGTTAAAACCATATATATATATATATATATATATATATATATATATATATATATATATATATATATATATATATATATATATATATATATATATATATATATATATTATATATATATATATATATATATATATATATATATATATATTCACAGGTGGGACATAGGGACACAACTACAATGGCGCGTAACTATTATGGCGCGTAACGACTTACGCGCGCGGGGGGGCTTGGGGGGGGGGGGGGGGCGCGAAGCGCCCCCACCAACTAGGTGTTGGGGTGGCGCGAAGCGCCACCCCAACAGCTAGTATATATATAAAAATAAGTTGTCTGTCTGTGTGCTGTCTGTGGATCAGGTGACGTCATGTTTCTGTGTTGACTGACGTCGTGAAATTAGTTGTCGTCATTTTTGCTTTGACGGTGACGTCATTAACGGTATTTAAGACATTTGTTCACGGAAAAATGTTTAATTGTAAAATGACTGAAGAACCTACAATGGCAACAGCCGAGGAAGCTGCTCAAAGAGTTTATGCAAAAAACTTGCTGCTGATAGAGAAAGTAAGAAAAGAAAGCGTTCCGAGGAATCACAAGAACAGCAAGAAAACAGGCTTGCGGCTAAAGAACGCAAAACCGCGCAGTTAGATGAAAATCCACCTGGACAGCGAGAGTCAAAACATATTAAAACTGAAAATGATAGCGATGATGATTGGGTTTGGGATTTTGACTTGGATAAGGTCATCAATGCCTACCAGATTTAAGTTAAAAAAACAAAGGTTCGTCGATATGTACTTCATAGTGACGCTGAAAAATAAAGAAGAAAAAGAAAATTGAAAAAAGAAAAAAGGGAAAAAACTAAAAAAAAAACTAAAAAGAAAAAACACTCAAAGAGAAATTACAGACCGGGACACAAATGACGACCGAGACAGAGGGAATATAAGTGACGACCGAGAACCTCAAAGAGAAATTACAGACTGGGACACCCGGACACAAATCACGACCGGGACACAGGGAATATAAATGACGACCGGGACACAGGGACACAACTACAACGGGGACGCTGGGGGCACAGGCGGGATATATAAATGACGACCGGGACACAGGGATTGTTCGAATAGAAATTACAGACCGGGACACCGGGACACAAATGACGACCGGGACACCGGGACACAGGGAATATAAATGACGACCGGGACACTCAAAGAGAAATTACAAACTGGGACACCGGGACACAAATGACGACCGGGACACAGGGAATATAAATGACGACCGGGACACAGGGACACATCATTAGAATATGAGGTATAGATCTGAATACGGATTGTTTTTCCCATGGACAATTATATGTTGCATGTTCAAGAGTCAGTAAACCTGACAATCTATTTATATGCACAGACAATGGGACAGCGAAGAATGTCGTATATACGCATGTTTTACGTAGTTAAAAACATATATTTATATCTATCTCTATTCACAGGTGGGACACAGGGACACAACTACAATGGCGCGTAACTAATATGGCGCGTAACGACTTACGCGCGGGGGGGGCTTGGGGGGCGCGAAGCGCCCCACCAACTAGGTGCTGGGGTGGCGCGAAGCGCCACCCCCAACAGCTAGAATATATATATATACATATATATATGTTTTTAACTACGTAAACCATGCGAATATACAACATTCTTCGCTATCCCATTGTCTGGGCATATAAATAGATTGTCAGGTTTACAGACTCTTGAACATGCAGCATATAATTGTCAATGGAAAAAACAATCCATATCATATCTATACCTCATTATTCTAATGATGTGTCCCTGTGTCCCGGTCGTAATTTATATTCCCTGTGTCCCGATCCTCATTTGTGTCTCGGTATCCAAGTTTGTAATTTTGCTTTGAGTGTCCCGGTCGTCATTTATATTCCCTGTGTCTCGGTGTCCCGGTCGTCATTTGTGTCCCGGTCTGTAATTTCTATTCGAACAATCCCTGTGTCCCGGTTGTCATTTATATATCCCGCCTGTGCCACCAGCGTCCTCGTTGTAGTTGTGTCCCTATGTCCTGATCGGCATTTATATTCGCTGTGTTCCGATCGTGAATTGTGTCCGGGTGTCCCAGTCTGTAATTTCTCTTTGAGGTTCCCGGTCGTCATTTATATTCCCTGTGTCCCGGTCGTCATTTGTGTCCCGGTGTCCCGGTATGTAATTTCATCAGTTGAAAAACATGACGTCAGTCGACAAACAACTTCATGACGCATAAAGCTCAATCCTTATAATGACGTCAGTCAACAAACATGACGTCAGTCGACACACAAACATGACGTCACTCGACACACACATACAAACACACAGACAACTTATTTATATATATATATAGATAGATGATAGATAGATAGATAAGTTGTCTGTGTGTGCGTTTGTCGAGTGACGTCATGTTTGTGTGTCGACTGAAGTCATGTTTGTGTCCCGGTCTGTATATACATTCGTTTTTGAATTGGTCTATTTTTTAGTTTTTAGTTTTTTACCTTTTTTAGTATTTTTTAGTTATACCTCTTGATTCTAATGATTGCCCTTGAGCTTTGTTGATGGTGATTGCTAATCGAACATTCCCTGTGTCCCCGTCGTCATTTATATATTCCCCTGTGCCCCCGGCGTCCAAGTTGTAGTTCTGTCCCTGTGTCACGGTCGTCATTTATATTCCCTGTGTCCCGGTCGTCATTTGTGTCCTGGTGTCCCAGTCTGTATATACATTCGTTTTTGAATTGCTATATGATGAAATAAATTTTTGTGTTTTTCCCCTTTTTTCCTTTTTAGTTTTTTTTTTGTTTTTATCTTTTTTAGATTTTTTAGTTTTTTTCTTTTTTCTTTTTAGTTTTTTTGTAGTTTTTACCTTTTTAGTTTATTTTTTATTTTTTTGG
>NW_027067429.1:0-13199 GCF_032884065.1 Artemia franciscana | reverse complement strand
AAAATTTATTATGAGCACAACGTAAAAAACATTAAAATTAACTACAAATATGCGTGTCCGATTGCAAAACGATGACTCTGGTCAAACATTTTCAGATCAATTGCTGGCAATTGGAAACGGAAAGCTCCCAGTAGACTCAATTTCAGGACGTATACAACTACCTGCTGATTCTGTAATTTAGTGACGTCCAAAAATGAATTGATTGAAAAAGTATTTCCAAATATTCTAAACAATTATAAAAATAATAAATGGCTAAGTGAAAGAGCGATTCTTGCACCCAAAAATATAGACGTCCACGAAATCAACAATATTGTTTTGACCAAGATTCGAGACCAGGCAGTCCTTTACAGTCAGTCGACACAATTTTGGAACCAAATGAGGCGGTTAATTATCCATCTGAATTTTTAAATTCCGTGGATCTTCAGGGTTTCCACCACACGTGCTACAACTAAAAATAGGCGTACCAATAATACTGTTAAGAAATATCAACCCACCAAAGCTTTGTAATGGCACGCGACTTGCCGTAAAAAAAAAAACAATGGAAAACGTAATAGAGGCCACAATCTTGACAGGGCCTTTTGAGGGTGAGGCTGTTCTTATTCCTTGCATTCCCATGATTCCAACGGATCTGCCTTTTCAATTTAAAAGATTGCAATTCCAATTTGATTAGCATTTGCAATCACCAACAACAAAGCTCAAGGTCAATCATTAGAAAAATATGGTATAGATCTTAATACTGATTGTTTTCCATGGACAATTGTACAGCTGATGTTCGAGGGTCGGTAACCTGACAATCTATTTATATGCAGCGACAATTGGACAGCGGAGAATGTTGTATATTCGCAAGTTTTACGCAATATTCGCAAGTTAATTTGTATTGTATCTATCTATCTATCTATATAAAAACGAGTTGTGTGTATGCATGTTTGCTTGTTTGTTAAAAGAGCGTTTGCATATGACGTCATTATAAGTACATAAGGCTTTGTAAATGCACAGGACAATGGGAAAGCAAAGAATGTTGTATATTCGCAAGTTTTACGTAGTTCAAAACACATATATAAATCTATCTATATTCATAGGTGGCACACAGGGACACAACTGCAATGGCGCGTAACGACTTACACGCGCGGTGGGGCTTGGGGGGACGCGAAGCACCCAACCAACTAGGTGTTAGGGTGGCGCGAAGCGCCACCCCAACAGCTAGTAGATTTATATATTTGTTTTGAACTACGTAAAACTTGCGAATATACAACATTCTTGGCTTTCCCATTGTCTGTGCACATATAAAGCCTTGTGGCTTATAATGACGTCATATGCCAGCCCCCCCCGCACGCGTAAATATATATGTGTTTTTAACTACGTAAAACTTGCGAATATACAACATTCTTCGATGTCCCATTGTCTGGCATATAAATAGATTGTCAGGTTTACCGACTCTTGAACATGCAACATAAAATTGTCCATGGGAAAAACAATCCGTATTCAGATCTATACCTGATTATTCTAATGATTGCCCTTGAGCTTTGTTGATGGTGATTGCTATCGAACATTCCGTGCCCCGTCGTCATTTATATATCTCCCTGTGCCCCCGGCATCCCCCCTTGTAGTTGTGTCCTGTGTCCCGGTCGTCATTTATATTCCCAGTATCCCGGTCGTCATTTATATCCCCAGTATCCCGGTCATAATTTGTGTCCCAGTCTGTAATTTCTCTTTGAGCGTCCCAGTCGTTATTTATATTCACTGTGTCCGTTGTCCTGGTCGTCATTGTGTCCCGGTCTGTAACTTATCTTTGAGTGTCCCGGTCGTCATTTATATCTTCCGGTCGTTATTTATGTCCCAGTCTGTAATTTCACTTTGAGTGTTCCGGTCGTCATTTATATTCCCTGTGTCCGGTTTTGGTTTCTTTTCTCCTTTATTTTTCAGTTTTTAGTTTTTTTCATTAGTTTTTGTTTTTTTTTTGTTGTTTTTTTTTAGTTTTTACCTTTTTTTGTTTTTTTTCTTTTTTAGTTTTTAGACTTTCTTTTCTTACTTTCTCTACCAGCAGCAAGTTTTTTGGCATAGACTCTTTGAGCAGCTTCCTCAGCTGTTGCCATTGTAGGTTCTTCAGTCATTTTACAATTAAACATGTTTTCGTCCACGATCTTCTTACAATTAAAAATTTGTCTTTGAACAATTTTCTTAAATACCTTTAATGACGTCATCGTCATAACAAACAATACAACAACTAACTTCTTGACGACCTGATGGCATGACGTCACTCGAAAGTCACGTCACAACGTCACTTACGAAAAACTTCATTTTAACGTTCAAGTTTGATAATCGCAGGTAGTAACCATATATTTTTGTAGAAAAATGTATGCAGCATTTTGATGGTAGGTGCATTGAAAATATAATAAATTGCCCATTTCTACCCATTTTTATCATTCAGACTTTTGGTAGCATCCTAGACTTAATACTTCGGCTTAATTCGATAGAGCCTAAATCTATCTATATATATAAAAATAAGTTGTCTGTCTGTGGATCTGTGGATCAGGTGACGTCATGTTTCTGTGTCGGCTGACGTCATGAAATTAGTTGTCAGGTGACGTCATGTTTCTGTGTCGGCTGACGTCATTTTACATCAGAAATTTATAACTACACTTAGTTGTTATAGAAGATTTGTGCGTACGTATGGCAAACAAACCTCTTCAGGATTGGGAATGCCTTCACCTAACCGTATCGCTGCTGTTTCGACATGTGTAGAATTGGATCATGAACAAAGTTACAGTACGAGTGATCTATTGTCGTATGTACAAAATAACATTTCCAAGTTAACGTCGGAACAAGAAGACATTTATGATACGATAATGCATTGTGTCGATAACAACGTTGGAGAAATTTTCTTTTTGGATGCGCCAGGAGGTACTGGTAAAACGTTTGTGATAAAACTGATTCTGGCATCAATTCGATCAAAAAATGATATAGCGTTGGCAATTGCGTCGTCCGGAATAGCCGCAACATTGCTGCCTGGTGGAAGAACTGCTCATTCCGCTTTGAAATTGCCTCTGAACTTGCATTCTACAGAAACTCCCACGTGCAATATTTCCAAATCATCTGGGATGGGTAAAGTATTGCAGCAATGCAAACTTATTATTTGGGATGAGTGCACAATGGCACACAAAAAATCGCTCGAGGCTCTGGATCAATGCTTGAAAGATTTGCGAGGGAAGTCGAAACCCTTTGGCAGCACATTAATATTGCTTGCGGGAGATTTCAGGCAAACATTACCTATAATACCTAGATCAACTACTGCAGACGAAATGAATGCTTGCCTGAAAAATTCTAATTTATGGGCACACGTAAAAACATTAAAATTAACTACAAATATGCGTGTCCGATTGCAAAACGATGACTCTGGTCAAACATTTTCAGATCAATTGCTGGCAATGGGAAACGGAAAGCTCCCGGTAGACTCAGTTTCAGGACGTATACAACTACCTGCTGATTTCTGTAATTTAGTGACGTCCAAAAATGAATTGATTGAAAAAGTATTTCCGAATATTCTAAAAAATTATAAAAATAATAAATGGCTAAGTGAAAGAGCGATTCTCGCACCCAAAAATATAGACGTCCACGAAATCAACAATATTGTTTTGACCAAGATTCAAGACCAGGCAGTCCTTTACAAGTCAGTCGACACAGTTTTGGAACCAAATGAAGCGGTTAATTATCCATCTGAATTTTTAAATTCCATAGATCTTTCAGGGTTTCCACCACACGTGCTACAACTAAAAATAGGCGTACCAATAATACTTTTAAGAAATATAAACCCACCAAAGCTTTGCAATGGCACTCGACTTGCCGTAAAAAAAACAATGGAAAACCTAATAGAGGCCACAATCTTGACAGGGCCTTTTGAGGGTGAGGCTGTTCTTATTCCTCGCATTCCCATGATTCAAACGGATCTGCCTTTTCAATTTAAAAGATTGCAATTCCCAATTCGATTAGCATTTGCAATCACCATTAACAAAGCTCAAGGTCAATCATTAGAAAAATGTGGTATAGATCTTAATACTGATTGTTTTTCCCATGGACAATTGTACGTTGCATGTTCGAGGGTCGGTAAACCTGACAATCTATTTATATGCAGCGACAATTGGACAGCGAAGAATGCTGTATATTCGCAAGTTTTACGCAGTTAATTTGAATTTTGGAACCAAATGAAGCGGTTAATTATCCATCTGAATTTTGAAATTCCATAGATCCTTCAGGGTTTCCACCACACGTGCTACAACTAAAAATAGGCGTACCAATAATACTTTTAAGAAATATCAGCCCACCAAAGCTTTGCAATGGCACGCGACTTGCCGTAAAAAAAAAAAACAATGGAAAACCTAATAGAGGCCACAATCTTGACAGGGCCTTATGAGGGTGAGGCTGTTCTTATTCCTCGCATTCCCATGATTCCAACGGATCTGCTTTTTCAATTTAAAAGATTGCAATTTCCAATTCGATTAGCATTTGCAACCACCATCAACAAAGCTCAAGGGCAATCACTAGAAAAATGTGGTATAGATCTTAATACAGATTGCTTTACCAATGTACAATTGTATGTTGCATCTTTGAGGGTCGGTAAACCTGACAATCTATTTATACGCACAGACAATGGGACAGCGAAGACTGTTGTATATTCACAAGTTTTACGTAGTTAATTTGTATTGTATCTATCTATCTATATATCTATATAAAAACGAGTTGTGTGTATGCATGTTTGTTTGTTAGAGCGTTTGCATATGACGTCATTATTAGTACATACGGCTTTGTATATGGACAGACAATGGGAAAGCCAAGAATGTTGTATATTCGCAATTTTTACGTAGTTTGAAACACATATATAAATCCATCTATATTCACAGGTGGGACACAGGGACACAACTACAATGGCGCGTAACTAATATGGCGCGTAACGGCTTACGCGCGCGGGGGGGCTTGGGGGGGGGCGCGAAGCGCCCCACCAACTAGGTGTTGGGGTGGCGCGAAGCGCCACCCCAACAGCTAGTATATATATAAAAATAAGTTGTCTGTGTGTGTGTGTGTGTCAAGTGACATCATGTTTGTGTGTCGACTGACGTCATGTTTGTCGACTGACGTCATCATAAGGATTGAGCTGTATGCGTCATGAAGTTGTTTGTCAACTGATGAAATTACATACCGGGACACAAATGACGACCGGGACACAGGGAATATAAATGACGACCGGGAACCTCAAAGAGAAATTACAGACTGGGACACCCGGACACAAATCACGACCGGGACACAGGGAATATAAATGACGACCGGGACACAGGGACACAACTACAACGGGGGCACAGGCGGGATATATAAATGACGACCGGGACACAGGGATTGTTCGAATAGAAATTGCAGACCGGGACACCGGGACACAAATGACGACCAGGACACCGGGACACAGGGAATATAAATGACGACCGGGACACTCAAAGAGAAATTACAAACTGGGACACCGGGACACAAATGACGACCGGGACACAGGGAATATAAATGACGACCGGAACACAGGGACACATCATTAGAATAATGAGGTATAGATCTGAATACGGATTGTTTTTCCCATGGACAATTATATGTTGCATGTTCAAGAGTCAGTAAACCTGACAATCTATATATATAAAAATAAGTTGTCTGTCTGTGGATCTGTGGATCAGGTGACGTCATGTTTCTGTGTCGGCTGACGTCATGAAATTAGTTGTCGTCATTTTTGCTTTGACGGTGACGTCATTCAAGTTATATAAGACATATGTTCACGTAGAAATCTATTAATGTTTAAGTTTACAATGACTGATGAAGATGCTCAAAGAGTCTATGCCAAAAAACTTGCAGCTGATAGAGAAAGTCAGAAAAGAAAGCGTAACGAGGAATCACAAGAACAGCAAGAAAACAGGCTTGCAGCTGATAGAGAAAGTAAGAAAAGAAAGCGTGCCGAGGAATCACAAGAACAGCAAGAAAACAGGCTTGCGGCTAAAGAACGCAAAACCGCGCAGTTAGATGAAAATCCGCCTGGAAAGCGAGAGTCAAAACATATCAAAGACCGACACAGAGGGAATATAAATGACGACCAGGAGCCTCAAAGAAAAATTACAGACTGGGACACCCGGACACAAATCACGACCGGGAACATAAATGACGACCGGGACGCAGGGACACAACTACAACGGGGACGCCGGGGGCACAGGCGGGATATATAATTGACGACTGAGACACAGGGATTGTTTGAATAGAAATTACAGACCGGGACACAGGGAATATAAATGACGACCGGGACACTCAAAGAGAAAATACAAACTGGGACACCAGGACACAAATGACGACCGGGACAGAGGGAATATAAATGCTATTTATATGCACAGACAATGGGACAGCGAAGAATGTTGTATATTCGCATGTTTTACGTAGTTAAAAAAATATATTTATATCTATCTCTATTCACAGGTGGGACACAGGGACACAGCTACAATGGCGCGTAGCTAATATGGCGCGTAACGACTTACGCGCGCGGGGGGGCTAGGGGGCGCGAAGCGCCCCACCAACTAGGTGTTGGGGTGGCGCGAAGCGCCACCCCAACAGCTAGTTAATTAATAATTGTTGGTAGAAAAGACTTCTGAATGGTCCAAAAAGTGGTTACATAATCACTTTCAACGAACAAAAATTTATGCAATGAACTCTATTGAACGCAGGAAGAGAGGAGTTTAAGGGTTCATTTTGAAGAAAACTACTATATCTAGTGCTTTTTGCAAGCACTAAAATATATCGTTAAAACGAAATCAATTTTTAGAAAAAAAGTGCATCATCATATACAAGATGAACAACGTCATACTTGTAGCTTATAACCATAAACGATGTTGTTGTGAGAACATACGGTGTTCTCTGCTGCTGGTCGAGCGCAACCGGGCAGCTAGGGTACTCAATTCCACAACAGTCTAAATTATGATGGATATTATACACTAGCATGTTGTAAAAAATTATTGACTTCGGGTAGCTTAAATTCTTTCCAAAGTTAAGCAATAACCACAGCTTAGATACCAATACAGTTATGAAAACTCAATTTATTTCTCAATCTTTTTTTTTTTTAGTGACATTTGTTTATTCTATCCACCAAGCTTCATCCCGATTCCTCCACTCCAAGTGTTTTTCCAAGATTTTCCCCTCCAACTCCCCCCAATGTCAAAAGATCTGGTCGGGATTTGAAATAAGAGCTCTGAGACATGAACTCCATCTAAAAATCAAATTTCATTACGATCCGATCATCTATTCGTAAGATAAGAATACCCCAATTTTCATGTTTTCCAAGAATTCCGGTTTCCCCCTCCAACTCCCCCGAATGTCAAAGGATCTGGTCGGAATTTCAAATTAGAACTTGAAAGCACAAGATTCTTCTAAATATCAAATTTCATTAGGATCTGGTCACCCTTTCGTAAGTTACAAATACCTCAATTTTCAAAATTACCCCCCCCCCTCAATTCCACCAAAGAGAGCATATCTGGTCCAGTTATGTCAGTCACGTATCTTAGACAGGTTTCTATTCTTACCATCCAGTTTCACCCTGATCTCACCGCTTTAAGTATTTTCTAAGATTTCCGGTCCCCCCCCCCCCCAATTACGCTTGATCCGGTTGAGATTTAAAATAAGATATCTTTGTTACGAGGTCTTTCTAAATATGAAGTTTCATGAAGATCCGATCACTCCTTCGTAAGTTAAAAACACGTCATTTTTTCTTATTTTTCAGAATTACCCCCCCCTTCAATTGAGCGGATCCGTTCCTATTATGTAAATCACGTATGCAAGACTTCTGCTTATTTTTCCAACCAACTGTCATCCCAATCCCTCCAATCTAAGCGTTTTCCATCATTTTAGGTTTCCCCACCCCAAACTTCCCCCAATGTCACCAGATCCGGTCAGGATTTAAAATAAGAGCTTTGAGACACGATATCCTTCTAAATATCAAATTTCATGGAGATCCAATCACCCGTTCGTAAGTTAAAAATACCTCATTTTTTTTAATTTTTCAGAATTAAGCGAATCAGTTCCGATTATGTCTATCATGTATCTGGGACTTGCGCTTATTTTTCTTATCAAGTTTCACCCCGATCCCTCCACTCTAAGTGTTTTCCAGTTTCCCCCCTCCAACTCCCCCCAATGTCATCAGATCCGGTCGGGATTTAAAAATAAGAGCTCTGAGACACAATATCATTCCAAACATCAGATTTAATTAAGATCCAATCACCCGCTCATAAGTTAAAAATACTTCATTTTTTCTATTTTTTCCGAATTAACCGGCCCCCCACTCCCGCTCCAGATGGTCAAATCGGGAAAACGACTATTTCTAATTTAATCTGGTCCGGTCCCTGATACGCTTGCCAAATTTCATCGTCCTAGCTTACCTGGAAGTGCCTAAAGTAGCAAAACCGGGACTTTAGGTTTCCCCCCTCCAACTCCCCCCAATGTCATCAGATCCGGTCGGGATTTAAAATAATATTTCTGAGACACAATATTATTCCAAACATCAAATTTCATTAAGATCCAATCACCCGCTCATAAGTTAAAAATACTTCATTTTTTCTATTTTTTGCGAGTTAACCGGCCCCCCACTCCCCCCCAGATGGTCAAATCGGGAAAACGACTATTTCTAATTTAATCTGGTCCGGTCCCTGATACGCTTGCCAAATTTCATCATCCTAGCTTACCTGGAAGTGCCTAAAGTAGCAAAACCGGGACCGACAGAATTGGCGATTGCTATATGTCACTTGGTTAATATCAAGTGCCATAACAAGTAAATTCGATAAGGACTATTGACAATACCCTAATACTAATTTCCATCAAAACGAACCTGATCTGAATTGGAGTTTAGCAACAAAATATTTTGTATACAAAGCATGAGCTATATTTTGATTAATCCTATATAGTTTCTAATAAGGTTCGAGTAGTATTTTGGGTTAGATTTTTAAAGTAACATACTAGAGCGTTTTCTTAAATAAGTTCGGAGACCAAGCAGGCAAAGCAAGACAATGCAAGGCAACAGGACAAAAAAAAAAAAAATTAGAATTCCAAGTACTGACCTTTCTTTATTATAGCTTTCTTAGGCGAAATTAGTTGAGTGGAAACAATTTTCAAATCCGCTTAGTTGCTAAGAAAAAAAAAAGAAAGAAAAAAAATCAGAAGCGCGAAGTCTTTTCCTGAAAAAGCCTCATTGAAATCATGGCTCAAATAAGATTTTTTTTTTGAAAAAATATTATTTTCTTTTTTGCTGTGGATAGCTTCTTTTTTTTTCCGTGTCCTTATTCTCCCGTATTGTCAAATAGAGACGGTTCAGAAACTCACATATCTGTACGATATTTTTACATATTATTTCTCCTTATTTGAGTTCCAGCAATTTCAATTTAAGAAACTCATTTATCGACAGCATGAGAAAATATAAGAAAACGTGGTAGTTTGCAGCCAGTTGAAAAGCAGAATAAATTTCAAAAGCAAAGGCAATTTTCACATTCAGCCGTGTCTTCAATAAAGTTTTTCAGGCTAAGCTGGTGTACTTTTTTAATTTTTCAGGGCAACTACAATGAAAAGGCCTTAACTAATTATGGTGTTTGAAATTGAAAAAGGAAAAATTATGAACTTGTATAAAGCTAATAGATTGGTATTATGTGAATTTTTTTTAGGTAATTGGGGGACCACTGTTAGTTGATGGGTTGAAAATTGAAATTCGGATTGAATCAAATTTTGAATGAGGGTATATTTGTTTCACGTCTACTGGACTGCCCTTCTAAAGAGCCTTTTGTCAGGCACTTGACAAGATCATCAGAGTATTATATTGTAATGTATACTGTAAATACTTAGTTCAGTAAAAAAAAAAGAAAAAAAAAGCAAGCAAGCAAGTTCTATGGACCTATCAAGATAGAGCGGTAGTAGGCCTTAAGAATTTTTGTCAGAGATTGAGCAAAGCACTAGGTATCAGTCAAGGGCCTTGTTGCTATATCAAGCATTGTTAACATTAAAGAGCTACAAAAAGAAAGTGGAACGAAACTTGAATTGGCTCTCACTACGTTTGTTACTAAAGAGAACCCGTCCATCAGCAATATGGACACCCCGCCAGAAATATTGAAACAACATGCACGATTCGTAAGGTGTTCAGCTTATGGCGTGCTTACACCTTCCCCCCCCCCACGGCAAAATAAAGTTTAACATTCTATTTTTCACTGATTTTATTTTCTTTGGCCAAATTGAATGGAACTACAATTAGTGTTACAAGGATTGTAGACAGGCAGATACACAGAAGAAATGTCTCAGCCGAAAGCACAGAACAATTTTAAAGAATTAACTTATTCATCTTCTGAATTGAAAGTATAAAACTTTATAGAAGAACGTCTCTTAAAGCACAAGAATATTTTAAAAGGGTTTCACTGTTTGCTTCACACTTATCCACAGAATAGTGAAGAAAGTAAAGAGATGAAAGAGCCATTTTTGAAGTTGATCGAAATTTATGAAGAAGATGTGGAAAACAACACCTTAAACGTTTGATGGCGGAAAGAAAAATTTGGCAAAAATTTCTCTAACGGAACAAGGCACACCATGTCAATGCAACTGATTTTCTAAATATTTGTAGCAAAGCAATCTCTCCGAACATCCATATCTTACTTAATATTTTAATCACTACACCTGTATCGACCAGCAAAACAGAGCGCTCCTTTTACACTTCGGAGAATCAAGACATACCTAAGAAACGTGACGTCTGAAAGTAGGCTAAATGGCTTTGCCAATCTCAATGTCCACAGGGAAATTCTAGTTGACACAGACAGTGTATATATCCATACTGACGAAGACTCAATTTTGTTTTGTAAGACAGCTAATATAGGAAGATTGTGTCAGAATAAAACGTAAAACCGTATTTAATCTGCTGGGTTTTATCAATCATTCTTATAGTCCCTACTCGAAACTTGCATCCAAAGAGCTAAAATAAACTTTATGTAATACCTTAAATTACCGGTTTTTCTGAGGATTTTTGAAATTTTGTTGATTAACCCGCACTAGACATCACCACCCTTACTTACGGCAACTTACGTTCATTCTAAGCTTGCTTTCATTCACTCTTTTCATTTTTCTTCATTTTAAGTTTTCTTCTCTTATGGATTTCTGCTTGATTTATCAAAATTATTTTGCTCAAACTAAGAATTTATGCAAAATCTTTTGGATTTTACTTTTTGGTTCTCGTTTGGTTTGAACTTTTTACTTTTTATGCAAAACTTCCTGTTTTCAATAATATAATTCAAAAGAGGCCATTAACCATTTTTATTTAAAGGGCAGGTAATAATCTTGTCAACAGAAAAAGAAATCGGCTTATGTAATTTAAAATGCATTATGGTGCAAATATTGAATATTAGTGGAGAACACTTTCTTTTTGATTTTTGCAACTTTTATAATGACCACATTTATGGACAAGCAGGGCTTTACCGTATGCAGGGTGCAATACATTAAAACAGATTGGACTAATTGACAGTGTTTTCAGATCGACGCTGTTTTGAGGTAAAGAATTCTCTATACTTTTTTACTGATACTGACAAATGTCCTTAGAAATGGAGACACAACTTAGGTTTCCCGGTACCCACAGGTATTTCTTGTGGAGACAGAAAAGTTATCTATTGCCAAGAGAGTCAGTTTCCAAAAATCAAAGACAGAGAGAACACACAAAAAATCAGTTAGTCAGTCAAAGATCGTGCAACACCCTGGTTTCATCTTTGGAGGTAAAGCTATAAAGAATATTGATTAATCCCATCTCCTCAAAAATATATTTTCACCATCCATTCACGCGGTAGATATTCTCGAATGGGTTTGGTCCTTCTGGGCAACAAAGCATGGTGAAATTATACCTTCTATGGACACAATACCATCCATCTCAATTATACTTCTCTGCAAATTTGACACAAAGCTTGTTCCCAAAAATGAATGCCCGTGTTCTGCAGAGCTCATAGAGAGCTGTTTATACTCCTCCAAAGGATTAATAATACGGCTTCTAGAGATATAACAGGGTGTCAATGGATATTCTTCTGAGTACCCACCATTCTTACTAGCTATATACTAGTATCACCGTTACGGTAGGTAAAGAAACACCTCACAAGGGATAGTCAATTCCTATGTTAGACAGCCTGATTGCACTAAAGTCATTACTAAAAAAATACTACTGTTGCCAACAATCTATGAAAAGGGGTTGAGCCTTATATCTCGAATCGGCAAAAAAATTGTTATCAATTACAACAGCAGAAAGAACTTGTTTCCCAAAGAGCAAGCTTATGAAAAATGCTGTTGCACTTATGCTATAAATAATTAACGCTTAATGCTAAAACCTCTTTTGTTCTAGAGTTACTTTCGATTTACAATCAACTCAAAATCTATTATAACCAAATTTTCATGAGTTTTAGAGACCGAAAGCGTTAAGTACAGGTCTCCCCCACAGTCAAAAGTATAACGTCTTTTCAACAATCAACGGTTTAAAAGGCGTTTTATATATTTTTTTGCTAATCTTCAACATTTTGTAAAATGTCATAAAATATATGCCATATTTCCGAGACCTTACTGCATAGTTCTTTTGAAGGACGATAAAAATTCTTCTTCAATAATTTTATTAGGTTCTTAAAAGTTTCCTCTAGGCTTCTCATACAAGCCTAGATACTCATGAAAACGCCCAAAGGTTTTTTGGGGTTAGGATGCTCATCCATAGACCAGAAGCTATCGTCAACGCAAAAGTACTGTATACACTGTTATTTGATTTAAAAATTCAATGCATGAAAACGATGCATTTTCGCGAAAGAAAAGACACAATTTTAGAGATCAGAGCGGGCATAAGTCGAATCCTCTAGGTTAACAATCTTAAACCAAACAGACTAAATTGAATGAAGAAATCCAGCACAAAAAGAAACGGAAAAGGCCATTAATATGAGTTGTGCAACCCTCATTTAACTCCCCAAAACAATTAGTAGCATTGCCTCTTCAATGAATACGCAATATATTTTCAATTGAAATTATTCTTTACCCGATGGTCAATATATTTGAAAGAATGAATTATTTTAGTCATTTTATGATTATTATTACTTCGCCATTAGTAAGCATATAGATACAGTAAACCCTGGAATTGGGGTTTTTGGACAAGCAAGATC
>NW_027067428.1:0-13215 GCF_032884065.1 Artemia franciscana | reverse complement strand
GACTATTTTATGATTGCAAATGGTAAAGAATGTGATTAAAGGCTCTTTTCCTATTTCAAAAGTTTTAGTTTTCGAGGGTAATAGCTAGGTCTGTTGAAAAAATGAAGATATTAGACAATTTTATGATTTCACATGGTAAAGAATGTGATTAAAGGCTCTTTTCCTTTTTCAAAAGTTTTAGTTTTCGAGGGTAATAGCTACGTATTTTGAAAAAATGAAGATATTAGAGTATTTTATGATTGCACATGGTAAAGAATGTGATTAAAGGCTCTTTTCCTATTTCAAAAGTTTTAGTTTTCGAGGGTAATAGCTACGTATGTTGAAAAAATGAAGATATTAGACTATTTTATGATTGCAAATGGTAAAGAATGTGATTAAAGGCTCTTTTCCTATTTCAAAAGTTTTAGTTTTCGAGGGTAATAGCTAGGTCTGTGGAAAAAATGAACATATTAGACTATTTTATGATTGCACATGGTAAAGAATGTGATTAAAGGCTCTTTTCCCATTTCAAAGTTTTAGTTTTCGAGGGTAAGAGCTTTGTCTATGGAAAAAATGAAGATATTAGACAATTTTATGATTGCACATGGTAAAGAATGTGATTAAAGGGCCCTTTTCCTATGTCAAAAGTTTTAGTTTTGGAGGGTAATAGCTATGTATGTTGAAAAAATTCAGATATTAGACTATTTTATGATGGCAAATGGTAAAGAATGTGATTAAAGGCTCTTTTCCTATTTCAAAAGTTTAGTTTTCGAGGGTAATAGCTAGGTCTGTGGAAAAAATGAAGATATTAGACTATTTTATGATTGCACATGGTAAAGAATGTGATTAAAGGCTCTTTTCCTATTTCAAAAGTTTTAGTTTTCGAGGATAAGAGCTTTGTCTATAGAAAAAATGAAGATATTAGACAATTTTATGATTGCACATGGTAAAGAATGTGATTAAAGGCTCTTTTCCTATGTCAAAAGTTTTAGTTTTCGAGGGTAATAGCTATGTATGTTGAAAAAATGAAGATATTAGACTATTTTATGATTGCAAATGGTAAAGAATGTGATTAAAGGCTCTTTTCCTATTTCAAAAGTTTTAGTTTTCGAGGGTAATAGCTACGTATGTTGAAAAAATGAAGATATTAGACTATTTTATGATTGCACATGGTAAAGAATGTGATTAAAGGCTCTTTTCCTATGTCAAAAGTTTTAGTTTTCGAGGGTAATAGCTTTGTCTGTGGAAAAAAATGAAGATACTAGACAATTTTATGAATGCACATGGTAAAGAATGTGATTAAAGGCTCTTTCCCTATTTCAAAAGTTTTAGTTTTCGAGGGTAATAGCTAGGTCTGTGGAAAAAATGAAGATATTAGACTATTTTATGATTGCACATGGTAAAGAATGTGATTAAAGGCTCTTTTCCTATTTCAAAAGTTTTAGTTTTCGAGGGTAAGAGCTTTGTCTATAGAAAAAATGAAGATATTAGACAATTTTATGATTATACATGGTAAAGAATGTGATTAAAGGCTCTTTTCCTATGTCAAAAGTTTTAGTTTTCGAGGGTAATAGCTATGTATGTTGAAAAAACGAAGATATTAGACTATTTTATGATTGCAAATGGTAAAGAATGTGATTAAAGGCTCTTTTCCTATTTCAAAAGTTTTAGTTTTCGAGGGTAATAGCTACGTATGTTGAAAAATGAAGATATTAGACTATTTTATGATTTCACATGGTAAAGAATGTGATTAAAGGCTCTTTTCCTATTTCAAAAGTTTTAGTTTTCGAGGGTAATAGCTAGGTCTGTTGAAAAAATGAAGATATTAGACAATTTTATGATTGCACATGGTAAAGAATGTGATTAAAGGCTCTTTTCCTATTTCAAAAGTTTTAGTTTTCGAGGGTAATAGCTACGTATGTTGAAAAAATGAAGATATTAGACTATTTTATGATTGCACATGGTAAAGAATGTGATTAAAGGCTCTTTTCTTATTTCAAAAGTTTTAGTTTTCGAGGGTAATAGCTACGTATGTTGAAAAAATGAACATATTAGACTATTTTATGATTGCAAATGGTAAAGAATGTGATTAAAGGCTCTTTTCCTATTTCAAAAGTTTTATTTTTCGAGGGTAATAGCTAGGTCTGTGGAAAAAATAAAGATATTAGACTATTTTATGATTGCACATGGTAAAGAATGTGATTAAAGGCTCTTTTCCTATTTCAAAAGTTTTAGTTTTTGAGGGTAAGAGCTTTGTCTATGGAAAAATGAAGATATTAGACAATTTTATGATTGCACATGGTAAAGAATGTGATTAAAGGCTCTTTTTCTATGTCAAAAGTTTTAGTTTTGGAGGGTAATAGCTATGTATGTTGAAAAAATTCAGATATTAGACTATTTTATGATTGCAAATGGTAAAGAATGTGATTAAAGGCTCTTTTCCTATTTCAAAAATTTTAGTTTTTGAGGGTAATAGCTACGTATGTTGAATAAATGAAGATATTAGACTATTTTATGATTGCAAATGGTAAAGAATGTGATTAAAGGCTCTTTTCCTATTTCAAAAGTTTTAGTTTTCGAGGGTAATAGCTAGGTCTGTTGAAAAAATGAAGATATTAGACAATTTTATGAATGCACATGGTAAAGAATGTGATTAAAGGCTCTTTTCCTATTTCAAAATAGGAAGTGATTAAAGGCTCTTTTCGTATTTCAAAAGTTTTAGTTTTCGAGGGTAATAGCTACGTATGTTGAAAAAATGAAGATATTAGACTATTTTATGATTGTACATGGTAAAGAATGTGATTAAAGGCTCTTTACCTATGTCAAAAGTTTTAGTTTTCGAGGGTAATAGCTACTTATGTTGAAAAAATGAAGATATTAGACTATTTTATGATTGCAAATGGTAAAGAATGTGATTAAAGGCTCTTTTCCTATTTCAATAGTTTTAGTTTTCGAGGGTAATAGCTTTGTCTGTGGAAAAAATGAAGATATTAGACAATTTTATGATTGCACATGGTAAAGAATGTGATTAAAGGCTCTTTTCCTATGTCAAAAGTTTTAGTTTTCGAGGGTAATAGCTACGTATGTTGAAAAAATGAAGATATTAGACTATTTTATGATTGCAAAAGGTAAAGAATGTGATTAAAGGCTTTTTTCCTATTTCAAAAGTTTTAGTTTTCGAGGGTAATAGCTAAATATGTTGAAAAAATGAAGATATTAGACTATTTTATGATTGCAAATGGTAAAGAATGTGATTAAAGGCTCTTTTCCTATGTCAAAAGTTTTAGTTTTCGAGGGTAATAGCTACGTATGTTAAAAATGAAGATATTAGACTATTTTATGATTGCACATGGTAAAGAATGTGATTAAAGGCTCTTTTCCTATTTCAAAAGTTTTAGTTTTCGAGGGTAATAGCTAAGTATGCTGAAAAAATGATGATATTAGACAATTTTATGATTGCACATGGTAAAGAATGTGATTAAAGGCTCTTTTCCTATTTCAAAAGTTTTAGTTTTCGAGGGTAATAGCTAGGTCTGCGGAACATATGAAGATATTAGACTATTTTATGATTGCAAATGGTAAAGAATGTGATTAAAGGCTCTTTTCCTATTTCAAAAGTTTTAGTTTTCGAGGGTAATAGCTACCTATGTTGAAAAAATGAAGATATTAGACTATTTTATGATTGCACATGGTAAAGAATGTGATTAAAGGCTCTTTTCCTATGTCAAAAGTTTTAGTTTTCGAGGGTAATAGCTTTGTCTGTGGAAAAAATGAAGATACTAGACAATTTTATGAATGCACATGGTAAAGAATGTGATTAAAGGCTCTTTTCCTATTTCAAAAGTTTTAGTTTTCGAGGGTAATAGCTAGGTCTGTGGAAAAAATGAAGATATTAGACTATTTTATGATTGCACATGGTAAAGAATGTGATTAAAGGCTCTTTTCCTATTTCAAAAGTTTTAGTTTTCGAGGGTAAGAGCTTTGTCTATGGAAAAAATGAAGATATTAGACAATTTTATGATTGCACATGGTAAAGAATGTGATTAAAGGCTCTTTTCCTATGTCAAAAGTTTTAGTTTTCGAGGGTAATAGCTATGTATGTTGAAAAAATGAAGATATTAGACTATTTTATGATTGCAAATGGTAAAGAATGTGATTAAAGGCTCTTTTCCTATTTCAAAAGTTTTAGTTTTCGAGGGTAATAGCTACGTATGTTGAAAAATGAAGATATTAGACTATTATATGATTGCAAATGGTAAAGAATGTGATTAAAGGCTATTTTCCTATTTCAAAGTTTTAGTTTTCGAGGGTAATAGCTATGTATGTTGAAAAAACGAAGATATTAGACTATTTTATGATTGCAAATGGTAAAGAATGTGATTAAAGGCTCTTTTCCTATTTCAAAAGTTTTAGTTTTCGAGGGTAATAGCTACGTATGTTGAAAAATGAAGATATTAGACTATTTTATGATTTCACATGGTAAAGAATGTGATTAAAGGCTCTTTTCCTATTTCAAAAGTTTTAGTTTTCGAGGGTAATAGCTAGGTCTGTTGAAAAAATGAAGATATTAGACAATTTTATGATTGCACATGGTAAAGAATGTGATTAAAGGCTCTTTTCCTATTTCAAAAGTTTTAGTTTTCGAGGGTAATAGCTACGTATGTTGAAAAAATGAAGATATTAGACTATTTTATGATTGCACATGGTAAAGAATGTGATTAAAGGCTCTTTTCTTATTTCAAAAGTTTTAGTTTTCGAGGGTAATAGCTACGTATGTTGAAAAAATGAACATATTAGACTATTTTATGATTGCAAATGGTAAAGAATGTGATTAAAGGCTCTTTTCCTATTTCAAAAGTTTTATTTTTCGAGGGTAATAGCTAGGTCTGTGGAAAAAATGAACATATTAGACTATTTTATGATTGCACATGGTAAAGAATGTGATTAAAGGCTCTTTTCCTATTTCAAAGTTTTAGTTTTTGAGGGTAAGAGCTTTGTCTATGGAAAAAATGAAGATATTAGACAATTTTATGATTGCACATGGTAAAGAATGTGATTAAAGGCTCTTTTTCTATGTCAAAAGTTTTAGTTTTGGAGGGTAATAGCTATGTATGTTGAAAAAATTCAGATATTAGACTATTTTATGATTGCAAATGGTAAAGAATGTGATTAAAGGCTCTTTTCCTATTTCAAAAATTTTAGTTTTTGAGGGTAATAGCTACGTATGTTGAATAAATGAAGATATTAGACTATTTTATGATTGCAAATGGTAAAGAATGTGATTAAAGGCTCTTTTCCTATTTCAAAAGTTTTAGTTTTCGAGGGTAATAGCTAGGTCTGTTGAAAAAATGAAGATATTAGACAATTTTATGAATGCACATGGTAAAGAATGTGATTAAAGGCTCTTTTCCTGTTTCAAAATAGGAAGTGATTAAAGGCTCTTTTCGTATTTCAAAAGTTTTAGTTTTCGAGGGTAATAGCTACGTATGTTGAAAAAATGAAGATATTAGACTATTTTATGATTGTACATGGTAAAGAATGTGATTAAAGGCTCTTTACCTATGTCAAAAGTTTTAGTTTTCGAGGGTAATAGCTACGTATGTTGAAAAAAATGAAGATATTAGACTATTTTATGATTGCAAATGGTAAAGAATGTGATTAAAGGCTCTTTTCCTATTTCAATAGTTTTAGTTTTCGAGGGTAATAGCTTTGTCTGTGGAAAAAATGAAGATATTAGACAATTTTATGATTGCACATGGTAAAGAATGTGATTAAAGGCTCTTTTCCTATGTCAAAAGTTTTAGTTTTCGAGGGTAATAGCTACGTATGTTGAAAAAATGAAGATATTAGACTATTTTATGATTGCAAAAGGTAAAGAATGTGATTAAAGGCTTTTTTCCTATTTCAAAAGTTTTAGTTTTCGAGGGTAATAGCTAAATATGTTGAAAAAATGAAGATATTAGACTATTTTATGATTGCAAATGGTAAAGAATGTGATTAAAGGCTCTTTTCCTATGTCAAAAGTTTTAGTTTTCGAGGGTAATAGCTACGTATGTTAAAAAATGAAGATATTAGACTATTTTATGATTGCACATGGTAAAGAATGTGATTAAAGGCTCTTTTCCTATTTCAAAAGTTTTAGTTTTCGAGGGTAATAGCTAAGTATGCTGAAAAAATGATGATATTAGACAATTTTATGATTGCACATGGTAAAGAATGTGATTAAAGGCTCTTTTCCTATTTCAAAAGTTTTAGTTTTCGAGGGTAATAGCTAGGTCTGCGGAACATATGAAGATATTAGACTATTTTATGATTGCAAATGGTAAAGAATGTGATTAAAGGCTCTTTTCCTATTTCAAAAGTTTTAGTTTTCGAGGGTAATAGCTACCTATGTTGAAAAAATGAAGATATTAGACTATTTTATGATTGCACATGGTAAAGAATGTGATTAAAGGCTCTTTTCCTATGTCAAAAGTTTTAGTTTTCGAGGGTAATAGCTTTGTCTGTGGAAAAAATGAAGATACTAGACAATTTTATGAATGCACATGGTAAAGAATGTGATTAAAGGCTCTTTTCCTATTTCAAAAGTTTTAGTTTTCGAGGGTAATAGCTAGGTCTGTGGAAAAAATGAAGATATTAGACTATTTTATGATTGCACATGGTAAAGAATGTGATTAAAGGCTCTTTTCCTATTTCAAAAGTTTTAGTTTTCGAGGGTAAGAGCTTTGTCTATGGAAAAAATGAAGATATTAGACAATTTTATGATTGCACATGGTAAAGAATGTGATTAAAGGCTCTTTTCCTATTTCAAAGTTTTAGTTTTTGAGGGTAAGAGCTTTGTCTATGGAAAAAATGAAGATATTAGACAATTTTATGATTGCACATGGTAAAGAATGTGATTAAAGGCTCTTTTTCTATGTCAAAAGTTTTAGTTTTGGAGGGTAATAGCTATGTATGTTGAAAAAATTCAGATATTAGACTATTTTATGATTGCAAATGGTAAAGAATGTGATTAAAGGCTCTTTTCCTATTTCAAAAATTTTAGTTTTTGAGGGTAATAGCTACGTATGTTGAATAAATGAAGATATTAGACTATTTTATGATTGCAAATGGTAAAGAATGTGATTAAAGGCTCTTTTCCTATTTCAAAAGTTTTAGTTTTCGAGGGTAATAGCTAGGTCTGTTGAAAAAATGAAGATATTAGACAATTTTATGAATGCACATGGTAAAGAATGTGATTAAAGGCTCTTTTCCTATTTCAAAATAGGAAGTGATTAAAGGCTCTTCGTATTTCAAAAGTTTTAGTTTTCGAGGGTAATAGCTACGTATGTTGAAAAAATGAAGATATTAGACTATTTTATGATTGTACAGGGTAAAGAATGTGATTAAAGGCTCTTTACCTATGTCAAAAGTTTTAGTTTTCGAGGGTAATAGCTACGTATGTTGAAAAAATGAAGATATTAGACTATTTTATGATTGCAAATGGTAAAGAATGTGATTAAAGGCTCTTTTCCTATTTCAAAAGTTTTAGTTTTCGAGGGTAATAGCTACGTATGTTGAAAAAATGAAGATATTAGACTATTTTATGATTGCACATGGTAAAGAATGTGATTAAAGGCTCTTTTCCTATGTCAAAAGTTTTAGTTTTCGAGGGTAATAGCTACGTATGTTGAAAAAATGAAGATATTAGACTATTTTATGATTGCAAAAGGTAAAGAATGTGATTAAAGGCTTTTTCCTATTTCAAAAGTTTTAGTTTTCGAGAGTAATAGCTAAATATGTTGAAAAAATGAAGATATTAGACTATTTTATGATTGCAAATGGTAAAGAATGTGATTAAAGGCTCTTTTCCTATGTCAAAAGTTTTAGTTTTCGAGGGTAATAGCTTTGTCTATGGAAAAAATGAAGATATTAGACTATTTTATGATTGCACATGGTAAAGAATGTGATTAAAGGCTCTTTTCCTATTTCAAAAGTTTTAGTTTTCGAGGGTAATAGCTAATGTATGCTGAAAAAATGATGATATTAGACAATTTTATGATTGCACATGGTAAAGAATGTGATTAAAGGCTCTTTTCCTATTTCAAAAGTTTTAGTTTTCGAGGGTAATAGCTAGGTCTGCGGAACATATGAAGATATTAGACTATTTTATGATTGCAAATGGTAAAGAATGTGATTAAAGGCTCTTTTCCTATTTCAAAAGTTTTAGTTTTCGAGGGTAATAGCTACCTATGTTGAAAAAATGAAGATATTAGACTATTTTATGATTGCACATGGTAAAGAATGTGATTAAAGGCTCTTTTCCTATGTCAAAAGTTTTAGTTTTCGAGGGTAATAGCTTTGTCTGTGGAAAAAATGAAGATACTAGACAATTTTATGAATGCACATGGTAAAGAATGTGATTAAAGGCTCTTTTCCTATTTCAAAAGTTTTAGTTTTCGAGGGTAATAGCTAGGTCTGTGGAAAAAATGAAGATATTAGACTATTTTATGATTGCACATGGTAAAGAATGTGATTAAAGGCTCTTTTCCTATTTCAAAAGTTTTAGTTTTCGAGGGTAAGAGCTTTGTCTATGGAAAAAATGAAGATATTAGACAATTTTATGATTGCACATGGTAAAGAATGTGATTAAAGGCCCTTTTCCTATGTCAAAAGTTTTAGTTTTGGAGGGTAATAGCTATGTATGTTGAAAAAATTCAGATATTAGACTATTTTATGATGGCAAATGGTAAAGAATGTGATTAAAGGCTCTTTTCCTATTTCAAAAGTTTAGTTTTCGAGGGTAATAGCTAGGTCTGTGGAAAAAATGAAGATATTAGACTATTTTATGATTGCACATGGTAAAGAATGTGATTAAAGGCTCTTTTCCTATTTCAAAAGTTTTAGTTTTCGAGGATAAGAGCTTTGTCTATAGAAAAAATGAAGATATTAGACAATTTTATGATTGCACATGGTAAAGAATGTGATTAAAGGCTCTTTTCCTATGTCAAAAGTTTTAGTTTTCGAGGGTAATAGCTTTGTCTGTGGAAAAAATGAAGATACTAGACAATTTTATGAATGCACATGGTAAAGAATGTGATTAAAGGCTCTTTTCCTATTTCAAAAGTTTTAGTTTTCGAGGGTAATAGCTAGGTCTGTGGAAAAAATGAAGATATTAGACTATTTTATGATTGCACATGGTAAAGAATGTGATTAAAGGCTCTTTTCCTATGTCAAAAGTTTTAGTTTTCGAGGGTAATAGCTACGTATGTTGAAAAAATGAAGATATTAGACTATTTTATGATTGCACATGGTAAAGAATGTGATTAAAGGCTCTTTTCCTATGTCAAAAGTTTTAGTTTTCGAGGGTAATAGCTTTGTCTGTGGAAAAAATGAAGATACTAGACAATTTTATGAATGCACATGGTAAAGAATGTGATTAAAGGCTCTTTTCCTATTTCAAAAGTTTTAGTTTTCGAGGGTAATAGCTAGGTCTGTGGAAAAAATGAAGATATTAGACTATTTTATGATTGCACATGGTAAAGAATGTGATTAAAGGCTCTTTTCCTATTTCAAAAGTTTTAGTTTTCGAGGGTAAGAGCTTTGTCTATAGAAAAAATGAAGATATTAGACAATTTTATGATTATACATGGTAAAGAATGTGATTAAAGGCTCTTTTCCTATGTCAAAAGTTTTAGTTTTCGAGGGTAATAGCTATGTATGTTGAAAAAATGAAGATATTAGACTATTTTATGATTGCAAATGGTAAAGAATGTGATTAAAGGCTCTTTTCCTATTTCAAAAGTTTTAGTTTTCGAGGGTAATAGCTACGTATGTTGAAAAATGAAGATATTAGACTATTTTATGATTTCACATGGTAAAGAATGTGATTAAAGGCTCTTTTCCTATTTCAAAAGTTTTAGTTTTCGAGGGTAATAGCTAGGTCTGTTGAAAAAATGAAGATATTAGACAATTTTATGATTGCACATGGTAAAGAATGTGATTAAAGGCTCTTTTCCTATTTCAAAAGTTTTAGTTTTCGAGGGTAATAGCTACGTATGTTGAAAAAATGAAGATATTAGACTATTTTATGATTGCACATGGTAAAGAATGTGATTAAAGGCTCTTTTCTTATTTCAAAAGTTTTAGTTTTCGAGGGTAATAGCTACGTATGTTGAAAAAATGAACATATTAGACTATTTTATGATTGCAAATGGTAAAGAATGTGATTAAAGGCTCTTTTCCTATTTCAAAAGTTTTATTTTTCGAGGGTAATAGCTAGGTCTGTGGAAAAAATGAACATATTAGACTATTTTATGATTGCACATGGTAAAGAATGTGATTAAAGGCTCTTTTCCTATTTCAAAGTTTTAGTTTTTGAGGGTAAGAGCTTTGTCTATGGAAAAAATGAAGATATTAGACAATTTTATGATTGCACATGGTAAAGAATGTGATTAAAGGCTCTTTTTCTATGTCAAAAGTTTTAGTTTTGGAGGGTAATAGCTATGTATGTTGAAAAAATTCAGATATTAGACTATTTTATGATTGCAAATGGTAAAGAATGTGATTAAAGGCTCTTTTCCTATTTCAAAAATTTTAGTTTTTGAGGGTAATAGCTACGTATGTTGAATAAATGAAGATATTAGACTATTTTATGATTGCAAATGGTAAAGAATGTGATTAAAGGCTCTTTTCCTATTTCAAAAGTTTTAGTTTTCGAGGGTAATAGCTAGGTCTGTTGAAAAAATGAAGATATTAGACAATTTTATGAATGCACATGGTAAAGAATGTGATTAAAGGCTCTTTTCCTATTTCAAAATAGGAAGTGATTAAAGGCTCTTTTCGTATTTCAAAAGTTTTAGTTTTCGAGGGTAATAGCTACGTATGTTGAAAAAATGAAGATATTAGACTATTTTATGATTGTACATGGTAAAGAATGTGATTAAAGGCTCTTTACCTATGTCAAAAGTTTTAGTTTTCGAGGGTAATAGCTACGTATGTTGAAAAAATGAAGATATTAGACTATTTTATGATTGCAAATGGTAAAGAATGTGATTAAAGGCTCTTTTCCTATTTCAATAGTTTTAGTTTTCGAGGGTAATAGCTTTGTCTGTGGAAAAAATGAAGATATTAGACAATTTTATGATTGCACATGGTAAAGAATGTGATTAAAGGCTCTTTTCCTATGTCAAAAGTTTTAGTTTTCGAGGGTAATAGCTACGTATGTTGAAAAAATGAAGATATTAGACTATTTTATGATTGCAAAAGGTAAAGAATGTGATTAAAGGCTTTTTTCCTATTTCAAAAGTTTTAGTTTTCGAGGGTAATAGCTAAATATGTTGAAAAAATGAAGATATTAGACTATTTTATGATTGCAAATGGTAAAGAATGTGATTAAAGGCTCTTTTCCTATGTCAAAAGTTTTAGTTTTCGAGGGTAATAGCTACGTATGTTAAAAAATGAAGATATTAGACTATTTTATGATTGCACATGGTAAAGAATGTGATTAAAGGCTCTTTTCCTATTTCAAAAGTTTTAGTTTTCGAGGGTAATAGCTAAGTATGCTGAAAAAATGATGATATTAGACAATTTTATGATTGCACATGGTAAAGAATGTGATTAAAGGCTCTTTTCCTATTTCAAAAGTTTTAGTTTTCGAGGGTAATAGCTAGGTCTGCGGAACATATGAAGATATTAGACTATTTTATGATTGCAAATGGTAAAGAATGTGATTAAAGGCTCTTTTCCTATTTCAAAAGTTTTAGTTTTCGAGGGTAATAGCTACCTATGTTGAAAAAATGAAGATATTAGACTATTTTATGATTGCACATGGTAAAGAATGTGATTAAAGGCTCTTTTCCTATGTCAAAAGTTTTAGTTTTCGAGGGTAATAGCTTTGTCTGTGGAAAAAATGAAGATACTAGACAATTTTATGAATGCACATGGTAAAGAATGTGATTAAAGGCTCTTTTCCTATTTCAAAAGTTTTAGTTTTCGAGGGTAATAGCTAGGTCTGTGGAAAAAATGAAGATATTAGACTATTTTATGATTGCACATGGTAAAGAATGTGATTAAAGGCTCTTTTCCTATTTCAAAAGTTTTAGTTTTCGAGGGTAAGAGCTTTGTCTATGGAAAAAATGAAGATATTAGACAATTTTATGATTGCACATGGTAAAGAATGTGATTAAAGGCTCTTTTCCTATGTCAAAAGTTTTAGTTTTCGAGGGTAATAGCTATGTATGTTGAAAAAATGAAGATATTAGACTATTTTATGATTGCAAATGGTAAAGAATGTGATTAAAGGCTCTTTTCCTATTTCAAAAGTTTTAGTTTTCGAGGGTAATAGCTACGTATGTTGAAAAATGAAGATATTAGACTATTATATGATTGCAAATGGTAAAGAATGTGATTAAAGGCTATTTTCCTATTTCAAAAGTTTTAGTTTTCGAGGGTAATAGCTAGGTCTGTTGAAAAAATGAAGATATTAGACAATTTTATGATTTCACATGGTAAAGAATGTGATTAAAGGCTCTTTTCCTATTTCAAAAGTTTTAGTTTTCGAGGGTAATAGCTACGTATGTTGAAAAAATGAAGATATTAGACTATTTTATGATTGCACATGGTAAAGAATGTGATTAAAGGCTCTTTTCCTATTTCAAAAGTTTTAGTTTTCGAGGGTAATAGCTACGTATGTTGAAAAAATGAAGATATTAGACTATTTTATGATTGCAAAAGGTTAAGAATGTGATTAAAGGCTTTTTTCCTATTTCAAGAGTTTTAGTTTTCGATGGTAATAGCTAAATATGTTGAAAAAATGAAGATATTAGACTATTTTATGATTGCAAATGGTAAAGAATGTGATTAAAGGCTCTTTTCCTATGTCAAAAGTTTTAGTTTTCGAGGGTAATAGCTACGTATGTTAAAAAATGAAGATATTAGACTATTTTATGATTGCACATGGTAAAGAATGTGATTAAAGGCTCTTTTCCTATTTCAAAAGTTTTAGTTTTCGAGGGTAATAGCTAAGTATGCTGAAAAAATGATGATATTAGACAATTTTATGATTGCACATGGTAAAGAATGTGATTAAAGTTTCTTTTCCTATTTCAAAAGTTTTAGTTTTCGAGGGTAATAGCTAGGTCTGCGGAAAAAATGAAGATATTAGACTATTTTATGATTGCAAATGGTAAAGAATGTGATTAAAGGCTCTTTTCCTATTTCAAAAGTTTTAGTTTTCGAGGGTAATAGCTACGTATG
>NW_027067427.1:0-13216 GCF_032884065.1 Artemia franciscana | reverse complement strand
CATTGTTGTCTGTACATCAAAAATTCATTGAAAAGGAAGGACCACCTTACTGGCATTTCTTCCTTTGTACTTATATTTAATGGGTTTAAAAGAAAATTCCAATGGCTAAGTCAGAAGCCTAGTAAAGGACCAGTAATCCTTTAGACAGGAAGTGCAATAGGAAGCTAGGGGCCAGTCATCCTATGCTTTTGCATGTCCTTCCTGCTTACTGACCCCAGATTTCTCAAGGTAACCTGTTAAGTTTGGGCTAATTCTGGCTGAACTTACAGAGTTATATCACTGACCTTCGTCCCAAACCAAATAAACTGCTAATGCCAGAAATTAAACTTGTGCCCTTTGGGTAAAGGATTCTCAACCTAGAGTGCCAGCCACTTAGGAAGGAACACAAATGTCACCAGAGAACAAAAATTATTTGGAAAAAAGAAAATATAAAAAAAAAATAAAAACAACTCAAGTCATAGTAGCTCATTGCTGTCCCACAAACAATATGTATTTCATTAAGACAAATAAATTTTTAAACAGGTATCAACAAAACTCCATCAGGGATTATATTTACTTAAGGTACAATCAGCAATATTAATGCTTAGTTTTGTGATATTCTGGTCTTGAAATAATAAAAAAAGAGAAATTATATGTTCTACTTGTTTTCCACAAGCCCATTTGAGAAAAATTGTTTGTAACAACAATCTACCCATGGTTGGCTCAGAATCTCTCTAAAATGCTTTAAACAGAAGGAATTTTAAAAACAATTATACTCATCAGCAAGAAAAATATTAACACTACTCTCTAAACTTGGCACTTTTTAAGACAATTTTTAGCAAAGCAAATGCAAAACTTTAATGGTGTCCTAAAAAAACCATTAAATTGAGTCAAATGAATTTTGATGTAAGATGCCTCAAATACTTTCAGTTGAATCTGTGAAATGAAGGGCCAGGTATTCCTTTACATTTCATACAATATATAATAAGAAAAACAGTTCAAATTTTTTCAAAAAAGAAGAAGCTTGATGTAAAAAAATAAATGTATTTTTAACAGAAACCAACTGACATCAATGAAATCAAATAAAACAAAAATTCATGGAGAATAAATAATATAAGCCATATATTTAACCTATAATGAGGTGGCATAAAAGATTATTTCTAGAATTAGAAAAAAACAGTGTTATGGCTTAAAGTTCTGCTCAATCAACAGAAGTTCTCTAAGGCCAGAATAATTAAGAACTAAGGCCAGAGGAAAAGAAACTGATAACCAAAAAATAAGGCACCCAAAAATTTCAGGACCCTTTAGAGGGAAAAGAAGTAGAAGTAGGTACTTCATAATACCTTCCTGGGACATACTTTAGCCTGTAGACACATCCCTGAAAGTTTCATTTTCCTAGCCTAACCTCTTTCAAAGATAGCCAAAAGTAGCTAAAGTAAAATTTTACTCCTACTTTATCTTAAAAATCCAGTTTAAATAGCAATCTCAACAAATATAGGCTAGATTATATAAAAGGCTATAGGTATTGGCCTAATCATTCTAAATTTTTTTCAACTAAAAATTATAGATGGTTTAGAAACTAGGCCTGTTTGATATAATAACATTTGAATAACTCACCAATGTGATAGCTGCCTCCCTAAGAATCAACCTTTTTAATAACAAAAAAACTTTTCTTCTGACTCCTTATGAAGCTTAGCCTATGCAAGACAGGCCTAGAACACCAAAAACCCTATAGATACTAAAGAGTATGCATAATATTACTTGAAGGTCACTGAAAAGCTAAGATTATTTCTATTATTTACAGTTTCCTTGTCTTTTCTCTAGACTTAACGATTTCACATGTTTATCCATTTAAAAAAATGTATAGCATGACGTCACAATCCTCAAATAATCTTGGGTTATAAAGTGCCAACCCGCGGACAAGTAATCCTGAGCGTTTGAGGGGATAATCCGACTAACTTCTGACGTCATATGTGTCTCAAAAACCGCTAGGATTAATCAGATTAGTAATCGGATAGAATACTTCCTGACAGCCAGTGTTGCGATGGGTGGTACAATTGTACCAGATTCAGTACTTTTTTCTCTGACCTGTACATCCGTACAACTTTTTTTTAAAGTCAGAAAATCAGTACATTTACGTCGAACTGGTACGAATTCAGTACATTTTCTCCAAAACTAAAAAAAAGAACGATTTTTACTTGTAAACGGAACCTTTACCATTCATTGGCATTGCTATGGCAAATACTCTCGCGACTTGTCTGTCTGCTTTTATTTAGAGGTTAACTCTATGGGTGCGTTTCTTTACTTGTCCGATTATTAATCTGATTAATCCAAGCGTTTCTTTAGACACATATGACGTCAGAGGTTAGTCGGATTATCCCCACAAACGCTCAAGATTACTTGTCCGTGGGCTGGCACTTTATAACCCCCAAATAAAAAGATTATTTGAGGATTGTGACGTCAATGCTATATATTTTTTTAAATGGATAAACATGTGAAATCGTTAAGTCTAGAGAAAAGACAAGGAAACTGTAAATAATAGAAATAATCTTAGCTTTTCAGTGACCTGTAAGTAATATTATGCATATTCCTTAGTATCTAAAGGGTTTTTGGTGTTCTAGGCCTGTCTTGCATAGGCTAAGCTTCATAAGGAGTCAGAAGAAAAGTTTTTTTGTTATTAAAAAGGTTGATTCTTAGGGAGGCAGCTATCACATTGGTGAGTTAGTCAAATGTTATTATATCAAACAGGTCTAGTTTCTAAACCATCCTATAATTATTAGTTGGAAAAAATTTAGAATGATTAGGCCAATACCTATAGCCTTTTATATAGTCTATATTTGTTGAGACTGCTATTTAAACTGGATTTTTAAGATACAGTAGGGGTAAAATTTTACTTTAGCTACTTTTGGCTATCTTTGAAAGAGGTTAGGCTAGGAAAATGAAACTTTCAGGGATGTTGTAACATATAGACCAGCCCCCCCCCCTCTATAAAATTCAGGACCAAATCCCTCATTCACATCCCCTTAGGAATCCTCAAATATAGGACCAAATCTCTCATCCATACTCTTCTAGGAACTCTTAAATTCAGGACTAAATTTCTCAGTCACACCCCTTTAGTAAATTTCAATTTGAAAAAAGTTTGAATAAAATCATTTAGAATTTAACAGTTGCTACATTTAACAAGTCTGCATAATCCTACGCAATTAGACTACGTGCATTTAGATAAGTGAAAGGTTACTTAACAAGTCAAGTAACCAGTTATTCTGACCCCTGAGTTTTTCAACAGTCTGCATAGTCCAACGCAATTAGACTAAGTGCATTTAGATAAAAAAAATGTTACTCAACAAAGTAACCAGTTATTCTGACCTATGGGTTTTTCTCAAAACCAAAAGAGAAATCCTTGCCATAAAAATAGCTTTTGGATGCGTGACTAGTCACATGATTAAATATTACCAATAGTAGTGGAGGTCAACTTCCGCAGGTCACCAAGCCTGTCCGGCAAGTGCGCGCGTTGGATATATGAGTCCAACACAAGGGCAAAGAGTTAGTTTGATGGAGAGATTCGAATGCGTTAGATCAATTGCTCATGTTCGCCTTTTTATGCAATAAGACATTGAAGCTATTTTGTCAATAGTTGTATATTGTAAGTAAATAAACCTTATTGTATTTAATCATCTTCTGTCTATGTATTAGGGCATCAGGTACAGTTCCTCTAGCTTTCAGGCACGGTCCCAAGGGAATCTATATTTGTTTCCAGAGACCTCGAACAACACCGAGATGGTTCTGTCTCCCAGGTTACCGGGGATTCTATACGAAGCCTTTTTATTTTATTAATAATTTAGCTCCCATATCCACATCAAACTATTAAGACTTAGAAAAGTCGCAAGCAACTCAAACCCCCTTAAGATAAAAGAACAACACAAACTAATTAGTTAACTAAACCACCCCGTAACATATGGCGCGGTCGGGAAAAGAAAGCAGCAAATGGAACTGAAAGTACCTACGCAATAAATGCCTACTAACATAGACAAGTATGATTACTTACATTTTATTTTTTGATTTTTAAGTGCAGTGCGATTTTATTTCTATTTTTGCATTTTTTCTATATAGGTATACCCCATTCAAAAAATATCAAAATCTTTAAGAAATTAAAATAAAACAGTAAAAATTAAAAAAATTTTGAGATTATTTTAAACCGCATATTTAAAAAAAAAAAAAAAAGACTACAATAAATATGGACCAGGAACAAGTTGAAATATTAAAAGCGCAACAAATTATTGCAACTTCGGTAGAAATTGCAAAATCATTACCAGAATATGAAGGAGATACGGACGTTGATCAATTCAACATCCATTTAGGGCAATTTGTGGAAATGACAAAAATTGACCTAAAAGTATTAAAAAATATGTTACTTTTAAGACTGAAAGGACAGGCGCTAACATTTCTAAAACAAATCGAAAACTCGATAGGTACAGAAGCAACCTCAACCATTAACTCAATAGAATTATTGCAACAGGCCTTCCAGAAAAGATTCATTGACACAAGTTCATTGAATAAACTAAAACATGGCCTAGTTACTTTCGAACAGACCCAAAACGTTCGTGAGTACTTGCATAAGGTTAGAATCGCAACAGAAGCGCGATACGGTCCAGGAGAAGGGGAATTATATGAAAAAATCATACTAAATGCATTTAGACAGGGACTAAACCCAAAGTTATACCGCCTTTTGATAGCTAAAAATATTGATAACCTAGAACTAGCGGTTCAAGAAATAGAAAGAGCCGTAGAAATTGATTCGATTGTCCTGCAGCATCAAAAACTGTCAATAAATGCTGTAGAAAACAAAGCCTCTGTAAAGTCGAAAGATTCCTCTCCGCGATTTTTCTCACGGGAATCATCGCCCAAATCTGTTCGAAATCAAATTCGAACAACTACACCTCCAAGACAAGTACGTTTTGCCCCCAATAATCAATTAAGGGCACAAACTAACAATGAACCATTAAGGTGCTACACCTGTAGCCGATTAGGACATATCGCAAGAAATTGTTTCGCAAACAATAATTATCGCCCAAATATTAGGGGAACGGGTAACCGTTTGTCCAGGGGGACAAACTATAGTGGGTACGCCCCAAGAGGTAATCGAGGAAACACCTTTGTAACAAGAAATAATTATCCCACCCAAAATCAAAATTTCCAACGTGATACGTATCAATATCGAGGAGGGTATCGTGGAAGGACAAATCAACCCAATAACAGTTGGAACAGTAGTACAAGAGGAAATTACATCAGCCGACGGCAGCCATATAATAGCTCCATCTCAAATAATAATCAAGGAACCCACAATAGAACAAATGAAAGTTCTACATCTAACATCTGGGAATCCCAGGGAAACGATATAAGCCCCCAAAATTCGTAGGACCAAAATTTGGTGGCAAGATAATTTATAGGTCCCCTCCAGTAATAATACCATTTTTAAGTGCAAATAATAATAAGATGTTACCAGTATTTGAAAATTTCAACGTAAGGAATATTTATTTCTCAGCCCTTATAGATTCAGGAGCAACAGTAAATGTGATAAATTCATCAGTATTTAATAAATTACCCAACTATATTAAACGACGAATGAGCAATATCTGTCCCAATTTATCAAGTGTAACCGGACACGACCTGGATGTGAAAGGCACTGTGTATCTAGCCTTGCGCAAGGATAACAGAAATTTCTATACTCGATTTATAGTTTGTAAGAATTTTCCATACGAAGCAATAATAGGCGCAAATTTTTTAAAATCAAATAAAATATTATTAGATGTAGCAAATTCAAAGTTTATCTACCCAACGGACACCATATCAATGATAAATAACATACAAGCAAACAAAGTAAGGGAAAATATAGGTAACATGAGAGAGTATAGAAGCAAACAAATTCAAGAAATTTGTTATTTATGGAAAAAACTTGAAAAAATAGAAACTCCAGGAGACAAACCAGCGGAGAATCTTCTAAATTCAATAAAAGAAGAAAATCACGAAAAATATTATGGATTTGTAGTGCGTAAAACAAAAATCCCCCCTAAATCCATGCAGAGGGTCCAAATATATCAAATGTTAGAACCAGTTAACTAATTAGTCATTAATTAGCCAGTTAAATTAATTAGTCATATCATAGTTCCACTTGCAAGTTTTGACCTACTTTGTAACCCTGGTCTCAAAATTGCATATAAATTTATTGAAGCTAGGAAACATAGAACTCCTCTCTGTTTAAAAGAAAATGGATGGACATAGGTAGGTTTTAATACACTAAAGTCCTAGGGCCATGGAAATTAAAACAAAACAATGAAGATTAACTTTAAAATTCTGGACATGACATAAATATAACATTCACAAAGAAAAACCATTCACAAAATTTACTTTTGTGCTCAGTTGCCAACCTGAGCAATTGCCCTAAATTTTTAAACCTTGCAAAACATTCACCTGCCAATTCTTATTACCTACATTGTTGTCTGTACATCAAAAATTCATTGAAAAGGAAGGACCACCTTACTGGCATTTCTTCCTTTGTACTTATATTTAATGGGTTTAAAAGAAAATTCCAATGGCTAAGTCAGAAGCCTAGTAAAGGACCAGGTAATCCTTTAGACAGGAAGTGCAATAGGAAGCTAGGGGCCAGTCATCCTATGCTTTTGCATGTCCTTCCTGCTTACTGACCCCAGATTTCTCTAGGTAACCTGTTAAGTTTGGGCCAATTCTGGCTGAACTTACAGAGTTACATCACTGACCTTTGTCCCAAACCAAATAAACTGCTAATGCCAGAAATTAAACTTGAAAAATTGAAAAATATTATGGATTTGTAGTGCGTAAAACAAAAATTCCCCCTAAATCCATGCAGAGGGTCCAAATATATCAAATGTTAGAACCAGTTAACGATAAAAATGAAATTTGGGTAGCATCACCGTCGGAAAATCTCCCGAAATATGTAGTTTGTGAGGAACAAATTATGAATTACGAAAAGGGAGAAGGTTACATTTGGGTAACGAACACCCACGAAAACGACCTAATTACCCTAAGTAAAGGTACATGTTTAGTAGAGATACAGGTAGTATCGGAATCCGACATTAATAATTGGAAAAAATTGGAAAAAAACTACGTGAATAATATTAATGTTTACGTTGACAGAGAATATCCACTGACGCGATCTCAATTCCTTGAGAAATTCGAACTAAGTCACATAACCGAAGTGTCATTAAAACAAAAATTATGCGACTTATTATGGAAATATAAAGATGTCTTTTCGACATCTGAAGATGACATAGGACTTATCCCATTTTATGAACACGCAATACAAACCACAGGGCCGCCAGTTGCAAAACAACCATACAGAATTCCTTATAAACATAAGGAATGGCTAATAAACAAAATACATGAACTCGAAAAAAATCAAATCATAAGGCCAAGCATAAGCCCATACTCTGCCCCCGTTATTTTAGTCCCGAAAAAGAATAATGATCTTAGACTAGTGGTAGATTATAGAGCTTTAAATAAACAAGTAGTAAGTGACAAATTTCCCCTACCTAGAATAGACGAAATTCTGGACTCGATATCAAATAAAAATAAAATATTTACTTCCCTAGATTTGACACAAGGATATCATCAAGTAAAAATAGCTGAGGGCGATGTTTTTAAAACAGCTTTTTCAACAACAGAATGTGGTTCTTATGAATACTTAAGAGTCCAATTTGGACTAAAAACTAGTTCGAGTGCATTGTGTAGACCCCTCCTTCATTTACTAAGAGGCCTAAATAACATAATTCATTTTGTTGATGACGTCATAGCTATGGACAAAGACGCGGAGGACCATTTAGAGACACTAGCAAAAGTGTTTGGGAAATTTAGAGAAGGCAATTTAAAATGTAGACCAGAAAAGGTAAATCTTTTTCAAACAAAACTAAAATTTTTAGGAGTAGTTGTAACGCAAGGACAAATTTCCCCAGACCCTGAAAAAATAAAATCCGTTAAAAATATAAAGCCCCCCCAAACAATTAAACAATTACGAGGAATCTTAGGATTAATGAGTTATTTCCGAAAATTTATAAGAAATTACGCACAAGTTGCAAAACCTTTAACGGACCTCACGAGAGGCAACCCACAAAAAATTGTGTGGTCTAATACAGCTCAGAATGCATTAGATCATTTAAAAAAGGCTCTAACTTCAGAACCTATTTTATCGCTACCTGACTTCCAAACAGGACAATTCGTTGTTACAACGGATGCCTCTAACAAGGGAATTGGGGCGATCCTCTCCCAAATAATAAATGGGGAAGAAAGAGTGATAGCGTACGCTTCTCGCACCCTGACTTCTGGAGAAAGTAATTATTCTGCTACACAGCTTGAATTATTATCAATTATCCACCATTTGGACAAGTTTAGACATTATTTGGTAGGCAGAAAATTTAAACTGCGTTCGGACCACAAAAGCCTGCAATATTTGCGAACTTTCAAAAAGCCAACGGGAATACTCGCGAGATGGATTTTGAAAATCCAAGACTTAGATTATGAATTTGAACATCTTAAGGGAAAACAAAATGCCCCATGTGATTATCTAAGTAGATTTCCAGATAATACCCCAGTAGAAAATGAAAATGAAGAAGTCAACACAATAAAAGCAAAGTATGTTCCAAGAAAGAAGGGTTTAAAAATGAAATCGGCTGAGAATAATTCGGTTGAGAAGGAACAGAAAAACAGCCCACTTTCCTTGAATTCTATAAAAATATATCAAAAGAAAGATGATACTTGTGCTGCTCTAATAGAATATTTCTTATATGATAAAGAGTTACCTGATGAAATGAAATCTTTTAAAAAAGAAATTGATAACTATTATTATGATTTCGACGAAGAAATACTATGTAGGATAATAACCGATACTGATAAAAGAAATCAAACTTCCGTTATACCAGTTTTACCCCAAATTCTGGAAAAACCCGCTTTTGAATTTTTTCATTCTGAAGTAGGTGGTCATTTGGGAATAGATAAGACATTCCATAGATTAAAACAATACTTTTTCGTTACTTCAGCCTTAACAAAGTTAAAGAATTATGTTAATAATTGTGAAACCTGTAATTTAAGAAAAAATCCCCAAGTCTACCCGAATCCAACGATAGGAAAAACGCCTACGGCCCGGTTTCCATTTGACATAGTCTCTTTTGATTTATATGGTACAAGTGGAGGATTACCCACTTCTAATGAAGGACATACCTGTGTACTGTCAGTGATTGATCATTTTTCTGGTTTCACTTTTGCTAAACCATTAAAAAATCAAAGCGCCTATACAACGTCGAAAGCTCTCGCTAAAATATTCCTTAATTTCGGTATCCCCAATACAGTATTAAGCGATAACGGCCCTAATTTTGTATCGAAAGTAACCAAGGATTTAATGTCTTTCCTTCAAATAAATAAATTGGTATCAACCCCCTATCATCCACAGGCCAATGGGAAAATCGAGAACAGACACAAACTATTTTCTAATATTTTAAGTATTTACACGAAAGAAAATCGCAGGGATTGGCATGATACCTTACCTTATTTAACAAATGTAATAAATACAGCTTACTCCCAGGTCATTCGCGATAACCCATTTTATATATTATTCGGACGAGACTTTCGAATCCCTTATAATGAAATTATAGAGTCACGACAATTTTATAATGATTCTCAAGATTATAAACAAGAATTTATCAATAGAATGAGGAAAACTTATAAACTTGTAAAACAAGAAATAGAAAGATCAAAAAGAAAGCAAGAAGCAACAAATATTCCTAATGTCAAAGGTAAACTCGATTTCCAAATAGGAGACTGCGTTTACTTAAAGAACGAAAACAAATCGGACGGCAAGAAACTTTCGGACCGGTACCTAGGACCGTTAAGAATAATTAAAAAGTATGATAATAACGTTACATTTAAACTATTAAAACCAAAAACAGGAAAAGTCTATAAAACCCACGTTAGTCGTATAAAGAGGGCAAAATTCACAGAAACATGGACCCCTCAACCTTCAACATCAAATACCTCGGAGGACGAAAATCAACCACCTCGCTCTAGATTAAGTGAGCTTAAACCTTTTAATTTCAAACAAGGGTATTTTGAAAACAGTAGTGACGAAGAAAAATTTAATGAATTTCTAACCATGACAAATATGGTCACCCCCCCAAAAAGTACCCCCGTTACGCGGAGACGGAGGAATAGCGATTCCTCTTCCAGTGAAGAATCAGAAGAGTTGGACTATACAATTTCTCCACAAACGCAATTTTTCCCGGATCGAATTTCGACACCTTTTCCACCAAAACGTTTCCCCGATGATTTGGTAAACCCTGTCACACCAATAGACAGACCCTTTTCATTACAAGATGAATTAAATAAGGCTATACAGACCCCTGGTGACATAGAGTCAGAAAAGGTCTACCAACCGCAGCGACAAACATTGCGGGAGGCCATGGATCTTATTAATTACCCAATTAAAACTAGACAAAGTACACTTGATACTAATCCAGCTACAGATGAACAACAATATCACGATATAACCGTCTCAAAGGCAAAACCAAAGGACTGGGTATCTTGGAAGGAAACCTTAATACAAACTCTTCCTCACCCCCCGGAAGACATGGCTTTCAAGCAGTGGAGGCACCCCAAGAAGACATTTGAATCCTCCCAAAGCTCCCAAGAATCGTTCAATTCTCCCGAGTCCAAAGATCAACAGGACGAGTCAATCAATAAACCCTCCACTTCACGAGGTGAAGAAATTTACGAAGGTCGAGCTGGATCTACACCTAAATCTCAAACTTCTACTTCAAGAGAACCAGATACTAAATCTACAACTAGTTCCTCAGATACTGAGAGTGAATCAGGCACAAATGAGCCCAAAGATGTGGAAGGAACAAGACCACAGAGTGCAACTGCCCAGGCTAAAAAGGCACAAATTAAAGGTCAAAAATTTCTTAAAAAACAATATAAAAAGTTTGACTTGATATCGCTAGCGAAGCCAAAGAAAAAAACCGAGTCTACCGAAGAGAAGATAACAACAAGGTCAGGCCGAGTTGTCAAAAAACCAGATAAATTAGATTATTAATAAAAGAAAAATAAAAAATCTACCAGTCCTGGATAAAATAAAGGAAAAAAAAAAAAAAATAATAAAATAATCATTTTTTTGCAAATTGTCAATTAATTACGCTAAGAAACCATCCCATAATAAAAGTCATTAAGGGAAAGTACTTTTCAGGAAGTCTGAAAGACTCCAAGTGAAAAATTGGCCTATCTTCAAAGAGTGCTCATTATTCTAAGTGAGTTCAAAATCACATTTTTGCTAAGATTAACCGCATGAGTGCAACTGTTTCATTAACATTTTTCTTAAAATAATTCCTTTAAGTTAAGGATTATCCTAAGAATTAAAATTAGAACTGCCCCGTCGACTAAACGTTTCGCCAGATAAGTAGGCGAGACACTTCCTGATTCTTAAAAACTTTAATTTCTCTAATAATATAACCCGTAGCTTTGGTAAACTATCTTACCACAAGTATAACTCAGCTGTAACAAAACGTTGATTAGAAAGCTTATTAATATTGCTAAACCTTACGCATAGACAGACGATTTAGATTTCGAAACTAGAATTACATTCAAAATTACAAGAAGTCTACTACACACGAGACCTGAATAGAGAAAGCGAGGCGCCCTAGCGGGTTGTAGTGGCAAGGCTTGAAGTGTTTCAACTTGCTTTGCCGCGTACTACCTGAGGGGACTCCTTGAAAGATACTTCTTCATTGTTACAGCCAGCAGTAAAGTGGACAAATATTAGTAATTTGCAACAAACTGTAAATTGAATTTTGACAAAACCAAATTCACCGTAAGCCAATTGTCGGTAGTTGGTGCAGACTCGGCCTACGAACTTCGTATGAGTTCATACGCTGTATCTGTTCGAATTCCCAATTACTATTTCTTCATTGCTTCAACTCATGTTGGACCAACCAATTCAACCCATAATATAATACTCGCACATTGTTTGAAAGAATTCGAATAAAAATCCCTATACGTTGTACTTCTCTACTCGTTATTCAACATTTCCAATTTCTCCAAATTACTAAGTCCCTTTTAATTTAATTGACATCCCATTTACAACCAAAATATGTCCAAAGCCATTATAGATACAGAATTTATTTCAATTATCCATGCTAAGGAAAACATTATATATGCGGCCGCGATCTTAGTTCAAGATGAGAATGGTAAAGAGGTGTATGCTGAAACATGGTACCTCAATTACGATTTTACAAAATTTGAACCTAATACATATAGATTTGGCTTAAAATTAGCAAATACTCCTAAATATCGACCCGCGAGAGGAGAAGTAAAAATAAAATATTCAAATAAAAATAAGAAAGGAAAAAACTTGACAAGCCTTCAACTATTAATAAGAAAACTACAACAAAAATTTAATATAAGCTATTGGTTTTGCAAGGGTCCGAATCAAACCGATCTACTTTTAATTGATAAATGTAGACCACCGAAAATTTGTTATAAGATCGAGGAAAATGAAAATTGTATCAAGTACGAAGGAATTCACCACCCCTTACATGAAATCCGACATTACGCCAAATTTATGTATGATCCAACGTCCCAAGATTACGCAGTAAGGGGAAATAACATTTTCTTAAGGAGAAAAAAATCGGTAGAAGCAAAAAAAGACGCATATAAAGGTAAATTAAAATAAAAAAAATTCAAACAATAAACAAAATCTACAATTTTTTTTAGACGAATCACCAAAAGGACTCAAGGCGGAAAAAGGTAATTACTCATTAGATAATTAGCCTGCTTATACGTGTGACTAATACTAACCAGGAAAATGCCGAGACAAAGAACCTTAAGTAATACCGACACCCTAGAAACCAACCAAAACCTAATGTTTGCAAAACCAGAATTTTGGATTTCAAATAAAACCCTAAGTTTACCAAACCTCTCAGTAATAGACTATGAACTACGGGAAATAATCTTCGAATCCGCAATAACTAATGCAGTAAGGAACTTGGAATATAATACCTTATATTCATTATTGCAAGTTCCCGTTATTTTTAACGAGGATCTCCTAATACACGGAATGATCATCCTATTATACGGATCATTTTCACTGGAAATATTGAACAAAGATTACGATTATAGGCACAAGAATGCTGCATACACTTTCGCAGCCCTACTCCGAGCGATG